>NC_081352.1:35434849-35461543 GCF_029784015.1 Lycium ferocissimum | reverse complement strand
TACTTGATGAATACCTAGGTGATTCTTGTTCAACACCCGAAGTGGAACGATCAATCTGTGTTGGTCTATTATGTGTCCAACAATGTCCAGAAGATCGTCCAAGCATGTCTTCTGCAGTTATGATGTTAAACAACGAAGGCGTATTGCCACAGGCTGAACGGCCAGGTTTTTACATAGAAAGAGATGCACCGGATGGTGAATTATATTCACGGAGTACACTTGGTGAGACCCCCATCACAATACTAGTTGCCCAATAAGAAAAAAATGGTTCACTTGTTTTCCAACAAGCTTGCAGTTGTAATAATCTTTTCTGTAATTCTTTGTAGGAATGTGGTAAAAAATATTTGGTGTATCAACAATGTCTAACATATGTAAATTTGAAAGCTTGCTGATTGGCTGTTACTACTTCTCAATCTAGTTTAATTTTGTTTCCTCATCATATTTAATAAGATATTTTCTCAGTCAAAATAGTAGCATTTTAATTATTACTTCTACCGTCAGAAATATAATTTATAATCTATAAATCAAAATTACTCCATGTCCAATCATATTCGGTCACTAGTAAAACTGTCAGCGGCTTACGCGTGATCTGATATTTTTATCGACATAGTCTACCTTTTTAATCTTGGAGATAAAAAATAAAACTTTTGATTTAGTGACTTTTTACTTTTATAATCTATTTAAAAATCACTCTCTTTGTCCTCGTCCTCTTCTTTCAAATTATCTATTTTCCCTAATGTACATGCCAATAAATTACTTAGCAAAACACTTTAATATTTCTTGAAGGGTCTTTTCTTAATGATCTTTGTTCTTATAATTTTGTACGTCTTTTTAGATTTGTTCTCCTTTTATATACTTTATTTTTTACATTCAACCACAAAATAGCCTTATAAATTTGAAAGCTCGAGAACACATCAAATTTTTTATCAACCTCTTTTGTCCAATAAATATAATTTTGAAACATCTGTTATGGATTTACAATCTAATCTTTATCTATATAATCTAATTTTAAGAATAAAATATAGATATTTAAATATTTAAGAAAACATAATATATATTGTACACCATACTACACATTTTTCATTTTATGAAACTATTGGCGAAACAACATCTTTAAAACACCATAAAAAAATTCTATATAGCAGATTTTGAGGAAGTTAAGTCCTTTTTGTGGTTCCGACTTTTTCTATTGTTTGCATATGTGTAAAACAATGACATACTTTTCATGTTATCATTTGTTTGGGGGGCATGTAAAGATAATTATACACACTCTCTCTCTCTCCCCCTATTGTGAGCAATGAAGAGATAACGAAAATCAATTTGAATTTAGAAAAATATCACCCCTAAAATTCAAAGTTACTAAATATGAATTAGCACTATAACTATTAAGTTTGGAAGGACTAAAAGAGTAACAACACGTATATAATTTATATACCCTTTTTTCGAGCTCTTGAGGAGTGAATACCTTTCTCTACGATATTGTCGTCACCTATCGAAACTGAAATCATTTTTAAAAAGCAAACACAATAAATAAAATAAAACATAATCTACAACAATGTGCATCACAAAAAAATACCTCGAAAGATTATTACCTTTGTTTTGTAATTCTCTTTGTCTTGTGAATTTACCCTCAAATCAACCTACATAAAAAGAAATTCTACAACAATGTGCATCACTTCTATCTTGTTTTGCAAAATTCATTTCTCGTGTGATTTACCCTCTCAGAACCTACAAATAAGAAGAGTACATACTTTTTGTATTTCCAAAACGAAATACGTGAAAAAACGATTGTATAGAAGAGTCGGATAAGAGTACGAAAAAGAAAATGGTGAGCAAAAAAAGCACTCACGTTGGGGAAAAAGGAAAAGAAAAAGAGGAAACTTTAAATGCGAGAGATTTTGGGATGAGGAGAGTGAAAATGATAAATGAGAAAGAAGAGAAAAAAATTATCATTACATATGTTTTTGTATTTATAGTAATAATAAAATTAGTATTGATAAATGAATACATCAATTGATTGTAATAAAAGTAGTATTACGTGCACTAATATTGAATGCATTAAGCGATCATTGTAACAAAATTAGTATTAAGTGCACTAATTTTCATAAAAATCATTTGGGAAGAATGTTCTTCTTTTCAACGGAATGACTCTTCATTGTCGTCCATTTCTGCCAATTCTTAATTGCCTTCATAACTTTTCATTTTCCTCTCTATTAAAACAATAATAACGAATAGAAGAGCAAGAGAGTAAGATAATTAAGAGGTATAATTAAGAGAATTAAGTGAGTAATGTTTTGATTTTTAATATAGAATATTAATTTTTAAATAAGGAAAAATTCAAAAAAGGAGAAAAAAGATAAATGCGATGGAGGGTTCAGAGAAGTCTGCGCGTAGGATTGTACATCTTTATTTTATATTATATATAGATTTAAAACGGGAAGCAAGGAGCAACAAGTTGCAGTTTACCCCTGCTCTTCAATGTGCACAGACTGTATATCCTTTTAGTTAAAGAAAAATATCGCATTAATTGAGAAATTAAGGATCAATAGAGATAGCATTTCGTCAATGATGGAAGCAAAATGATCTTACCTCGACGTAGCCGTTGATGGCCTTGGCCGTTTTGACACTCAAATGACTTATAATTGCATAGGTAACAAGAATGATAGACATGAACAAGAGGAACATGTACAACCTGTGAAATAGAACATGATTAATGAAATGTAATGCTTTATACAACTGATAGTTGCATAAGCCCGAAACATATAGAAGTTCAGACATATGCGATTGAAGACTATCATATAAATAAAAGGGGAAATTTCACTTATAAACAATTTATGGGTCAAAATTACATATTCATAGCCCATATTTTAAATTTCAAACCTACAGCCCAACATTTCATGGCCCAACTTGAATATTCAACTTTATAAAGCAATAATGTATGCATCATGTATGCTTGTATAAAAGTGTATAATAATGTATAAGACTAGTATACAATATTATACAAACTTATACAAGAGGTGTTTATACATGAGGGGGTTTATACATAATGTATAAAGGGTGTTTATACATACTTCTACACCGTACAAAAGTGTATACAAGTGTATAATAGTGTATATGAGGTGTTTAAAACACAAGATACGTCCACGGCGGCAGGCGCAACCACGGTGATGGCGAAGCGAAGTGTAAAGTCTTAACGACAACGGCTCTTATTCTCCATTCTTTGCGGCGATCCCAACTTCCGGAGAGGAGAAACCCTCGACGGAAACAATCGCCGGCGCAAAGATGACGCCGGCGACGGCGAGTACCATGACGGCTAGGGGTGGCCATGGTATGGTATTCAAAATTTCGGTACAATAATTTCGGTTTTCGGTTTCTAAAAATACTATACCATTGCCGTACCAAATTAATTCGGTATTTTAAAGTTCGGTTTCGGTATTTTACGGTACGATAAATCGGCGCCATATTTGTACAATAAATTCGACTTACATATAATCATATATGGAGAGTTATGACTTAATCTACTATTTGAAACGTCTTAATTATAAATTTCGGATCAAAAAAGACGAACAACTTATTCTTTTTTCTTGGATAAAAAAAAAGTGAACTTACAAATTTGAAAGATAACCTTGTTTGTTAAATATTCTGCCTCGAGAATGCATTTGAATTAAGTGTTATATGAAAAAATGTATCTTTTTATTTAAAGGGGTAATTTAGTCAAATTACCTATTTGTCTACAGTTAAGTAGTTTGTGTAAGGGTGTACAAAGGGAGAACTAAAGTGGACTCTTTTGTGAAAGCAACTAAACCCTTACACATGTAAAAATATTAAAAAAAAAAAAAACTCAATCCCCGTTTAAATCTATCAACAAAAAAAAAACATTTAAATTAAGATAGAGTAGTCAAAGTTCCAACGTTTAAACAATATATATATATATATATATACTAGTTTATATATTTGTTAGTATTACAATATTAAGCTATATATATATATATATATATATATATATATATATATATATGGTATTCGGTATTTTAGTATTTTCTTTATGAATACCGAATCCATTACTACCAAACTTTTTAAGTGCATGCCAAATCTTATGATTTGCGATATAAAAATTTCGATTTCGGGTGTTAAGTTTTGACCATACCATGCTATAGAAAAAGGCGGTAGTTTCTTGGAACTCATGGACTCGAAGATTGTTTGTGCGTGTTAAGGCGCCAATTGACGAACGCCGCCGGTAGATTTGGCCATAGCGGGTAAGAAAACAAATATGGGCCATTTTCGGGTAAATAATAGGCCTAAATTGTCCCACAATGTTATTTTCCCTAAATAAAATAGAATAGAGGAGGCATTAAACAATTATGATCGAGAAATCCATATCAAAATGCTACTAAACTCATAATTAGATGTTGTTTGTTATCCTGGTAAAATACAAATTGTTTAAACATTATCATTAACAATGTAAATAATACTCATATAATCAAGGTCCATTACAAGCAAGTAAATGTCTACACCAGACATAGACTGATAATCTAACAAGTATGGTCTGTGACCTAATTGGAAATGATCAAATTATAGATATGTAATTTGCTTTACACTATTAGTGAGTAAAACTTATAATTATTAGAAGAACCAAATCTGTTAGATGTAAGTAACATCGGAGTGAATCATAGTTGTTTGAGGACATTAATTTTGTTTAAATATAAAAGTGGCATTAACTTTTTTTAGAAGATTTCAAGGAAAGGTAGTAAATTGAGTATATCATTTTGTGAAGGCAAGAACTTTCACGGGATGGCCTTTTTAAGGAGTAATAGTAAATTTTTACCTAATAAAGTTGTGCAAATATAAATTTTCATCAGAAACTTCTCCTTCATCATCTTTTTTCTCCTTCTTCTTCCAATAAATTATGTGTTATAAAAAATTGAAAACTCATTACTTTTTTGTGATTGGAATTGAGTGTGTAATTTTCCGTTGAGCTTTATCCTCATCCCTAATGATTTGGATTGGTTTGATTGAAGAACACTATCATTGGGTTTTGCTGAACTTGAAAAAGAACTTGTTGCATAAGCCCAAATGGTCTGTTGATTTTTGAAGTTTCGGTTGAATATAACCATTAAAAATTACTAGGATTGGTATTGGAAGGTTGAATATCAAATTTAGAGACATTCGGTGAATTTTTACATAATAAGTTATGCAATCCATTAAAATTCTATGGCCAAATTCTGGGTTCATGACAAGGCAAGTTCTGTGCAACAATTTGAAATACGAATTTGCTACCCATACTGATCACAAATTTATTTTTGTAAAACTTTTTAAAATAAAGTTGATTTGAACGAGGCATGGAAAATCCTGTTTGTGCAAATCTCCACTTAATAATTATACCATTTGATGGCTCTCGCAAGAGCCATGCAGGGGCGGAGCCACGTTAGCTCCATCCGAATGAATGGTGAAAAATTATAGTGTATTTTTAAAGTTAAAATTATTTTATTATGTATATATAGTATGTTGAAAGTCATTTTATGTGTGTCTTTTAGAATTTTCAATGAAAATTTTTGCCATGACAAATGAGGAGTAGTTGAGGTTGGGCATGCTTGGAAGCTCAAGTGGTCTAATAAAATATTCATTAAAAAGGAATTATTATTATTATTATTATTATTTGAATAGTCAAGTAGTTATTTTTTAATTACAATTTTCTTTCAGATATTTCTTATTTATTTTGTAAAAGGTAATCTATAGTTTTTAATGTAACTTATAAAATTATATAAAGCTTAAATATCGATGCATAAATTCACATTAAAAAGTAGTTAAGCAGATGCTTTGACTTTCAATTTTGATTGGAGATAGTACAAAAATGTGGGGTCTAAAATGTTTGGTCAGGCTCAAGGAAAGAAAAGGAGGAAGGGAAAGGTGTGCTGAAGAAAAACTAAAGACACCTAATCAAACCCCAAATTAAATCAAATCCACTTAAATTTGAACTGCAGCAACATTTTCCTCATGTCTGACTGAGCATGGATACTGCTCAGAACATAGAGTCCGGAACCAAAATGCTCCCAAAAAAATCACTTTGAACTAATATATTCCAATAAAAAAAAATGTTAAAATACGTTTTAATTCTTGGCTAAATGCTTAGATTTTTACTACATTATAGAAGCGGTTAAAAAAAAAAATCTATAACGCGGAAATACTACGTTATATACCAAAAAAAAACTCGGTCAACTTTATTTTTTGCAACACTTAGTGTTTTTTCATACTTTGACTAATGATTAGTCGTGTGTAAAAACGTCAATATTTTATATAGAACCTGATATTTTTTACAATAATGTGAATACATCAAGGATACGTAAATGTTCGGATCGTGATTTTAGGGGTTGAAAAGTTGTCGAAGTAAGTTTTAAGGTTTAAGTGTTATATACAACGTCCATTTTGTTTGAAATTAGCTTATGTGTGTTATTTTTTAAAGCGTAACTTTATTTCGAATATACGCGATTTTTTGCGCTCGGACGTCCGATTTACTCGATTTTTTTTTTTTTTGTAATATATTCGAAATAAAGTTACGCATTAAAAAATAACACACTTAAGGAACACTTAGTGTTTTTTTCCATAAAAAGATCGCAATATCTTATTTTAATAAATCTTTTCTTTGCAGCGCTTAGTGCTTTTTTCATACTTTGATCAACGATTAGTCGTGTGTTTAAACACTCAATATTTTATATAGAGCACGATATTTTTTTCTCGCGTACTAAAATGTAGGCTCAATAATCAGATACGTAAACGTTCGGATCGTCGTTTTAGGGGTTGAAAAGGTCGAAGTAAGTTTTGTTTGTTTAAGTGTTTTATTTTTAAGGTTTTGATTTAAGCGTGTTATTTTTTAATCAAGACATAACTTTATTTTGAATATAAATATAATTCTAAAAAATATAGGGAGAAAAACTAGTTGTAAAGTGGTCAAACTTTAGATGGTCATAACTTTGTGCTCGGACGTCCGTTTTACGCATTTTTTTTGAACTTGCGTATTTTTTCAAGATCTATGCGGACAAACTTCCGCAAGGTGGTTTGGCCAAGCCGATTTTTAAAAAAACACCTTTTATCCCATTCAATTTCAATTTTCTCCCAAATTAGCGTGAAATTTTCGTTTTATTTACTTATAAGATGATGATACGCAATAGATTTCAATGTAAAAATCCTGGGTAATGTATTGTGAATGTCAATTTCACACGGTTTTCAATTTTTGAAA
Source organism: Lycium ferocissimum (assembly GCF_029784015.1). NCBI lineage: Eukaryota > Viridiplantae > Streptophyta > Magnoliopsida > Solanales > Solanaceae > Lycium > Lycium ferocissimum. Next base: position 35,454,309 of record NC_081352.1, on the reverse strand, counting down.
ATAAATTTGACTAATTTTCTCGACATATAAAGTTGACTAAAATAACCCCAAACACTAAGTTTTTTCAAATAAAAACCTTTTCAACCCCTAAAATGACCGAACGTATACGTATCCTTGATGTATTGAGCCTACATTATTGTACGCAGAAAAAAAATCAGGTTTTATATAAAATATTGACGTTTCGGAGTCTTGACACATGACTAATCATTGATCAAAATATGGAAAAAAAAACACTAAGTGTTGCAAAAAATAAAGTTGACCAATTTTTTTCATTTTTTTTTTGGTACTGTTTCTATAACGCAGTATTTTACTGTGTTATAGAATTTTTTTTTTTTAATTGCTTCTATAATGCAGTAAAATACTGCGCTATGCCTCCGTCTCATCTTGTTTTAAGCGCGATGAAAATTATTTTGTAACATTTTTTTTTATTGGAGTGTTTTGGTTCAAAGTGGTTTTTTTGGGGGCATTTTGGTTCCGAACTCTTAGGACATATATTCCTGTTACTAAATTATTCGAAACCAAAGCAGCCAGTACTTGAAACTGCCTCTATAAAAAGCTAAAGTTTTCATAGCCTTGGACCTTTGAGGCTTTGACTCCTTTCATATAATTCTTTCATATGTTAGCAAGATCAAGTGGTGGTGAGTCCTACCACGTTTGTTCAGTTTCTTCAATATGCTGCATTGACATAGAGAAATTTTGGATCTCAAAGCATGAAGGCATTACTAAGGGAAAGTTTCTGCTTATCATTGCTCCTGCATTTGTGTTCCATCCAGCAGAGCTTTGGCGCTACAGATACCATAACTACAACTCAATTTTTGAGAGATGGAGATGCCAATATTTCTTCAACTGGTGGAACTTTCGAAATGGGGTTCTTTAGTCCAGGTAATTCGGAAAATCGCTACGTGGGTATGTGGTACAAGAACATATTTGTTAAGACAGTAGTGTGGGTTGCCAATAGAGAAGCTCCTCTAACCAATAGATCAGGTATCTTGAAAGTAATAAAGCCAGGACTTCTTGTCCTTCTCAATGGCACTAACAATGTTTTGTGGTCAACTAATACCTCTAGATCTGTGCAGAATCCTGTCGCGCAATTGCTAGATTCTGGAAATTTTGTTGTGAAAGAAGCTGGTGATGATAGCCCCGGGAATTTCCTATGGCAGAGTTTTGATCACCCAACTGATACACTATTAGCAGGCATGAAGCTTGGTAGGAACTTTGTAACTGGCAGAGAGGTGTACTTGTCATCATGGAAGAATGAGGAGGATCCAGCTCCCGGTGATTATACATACCACTGTGATCCTTCTGGTTACCCACAGACTATTGTGAAGAAGGGCTCAGATGTTGTATATAGCTCTGGACCGTGGAATGGTCGCTATTTCAGTGGAACACAAAACTCAAGAGAAGGTCCTTTCTATACATATGGAGTATATTCAAGTAAACCAGAGGTGTATTTTGTATATAAGCTCACATCTTTAGTTCTCGTGAGGTTGACACTAAGTCACAATGGAGTCCTACAGATTTGGATTTTGGGTGACAGAAAAGGTTGGGTGCCTTTAGTCTTAATACCTGCAGATAAATGTGATATGTATAACTTGTGTGGCGCATATGGTAGTTGCAACAGTCAAGATTCTCCACTGTGTGGGTGCTTAGACAAATTTGTGCCCAAAAATAGTGATGCTTGGAAAAGGACAGATAGGTCAGGTGGCTGTGTTCGGAGAACTGAACTAAATTGCCTTCAAAAAGACGTATTTTTGAAGTATTCGCATATCAAATTGCCAGACACACGGAATTCCTGGTCCAATGTGACTATGACACTAGAAGAATGCAAGAATATCTGCTCTAAAAATTGCTCTTGTATGGCTTACTCCAGTTCTGACATACTCAATGGAGGAAGTGGATGCTTATTGTGGTTCAAGGATCTGCTTGACATTCGGCAGGGACCCAGCGGAGGGCAAGATATCTACATTAGAATGGCTGCTTCTGAATCAGGTTGGCTTGTCGCTGCTTAAAGATTATTGATGGATTACCTGAAGATAGTAAAGGAATTTATGGTTGGCACTTTGAATAAAGCAGACTAGTTTTGTGCCTATGCTTGTAAGCATCTAGTACTATCAACTGCCAACTCCTACCATATATAGCCAGGAACTAACAAATTATAGGAAAGTGACTACTTTAGAGTGTTGGTCCGAACTTATAAGCTGAATCTACAAGCATAATGACTGGTTAGACCCCAGTCACTTTTTTGGAACTAATTGATAAGCACTTAGTTTTCTATAGAACAAGCAGTTGATATGACTTGCATTACACAAGGAATTCTAGAACCTTTACAACTCAATATCAACAAATTAAAAATGGCATGCCCCCAAAGGCTTGCAGAACCTTTTATAACTCAAAATAGAAAATCATCTCCCCCATGGATAGGAAAGATTGCAATTTATTATTTATCTTTGTTGAAATGATACTTGCAGATAGTTTGGAACAATCAGGTGAAAAGAAAGGAAAAGTACTTTTCTGGATTCTACCATTATCAGCTGGTGTGATTCTGGTATTCCTTAGTCTGCTGATCTACCATAGAAGAAGGAAGAAGGCTTTAGAGCTCAAAAACAAAGGTAAGCTGGATACCCATTTTTTTATTAACATCTAAGCAAAATAGAAGAATAGACATTTAAATAATAGTGAAAATAACTTCCATAGTTGTCTGATATTTGCAACTAAAACAACATTCACTTCATTAGCTTTTTCTTATGAAAAAAATTATGTCATTTGTTTTTGGAAGCAGGATGTGGTGGCAATTACAAGATGGATTACAACAGTGGCAATTGCGCTGAAGAATTTGAAATACCACTATTTGCCTTATCTACCATAGCAAAGGCTACCAATAACTTTTCAATTGACAGACAGATTGGAGAGGGGGGCTTTGGACCTGTTTACAAGGTATACACACTCAAGGCCTGGTCCTTCAAAGTAAAGTTTAATCTTTAGATACAATATAGGAGTTGGATGATCAAAGGCATAATGACATGAAGCTTTGCGTTGTGAAACCAAAAAGAGACTTATACAATAGCTGAGGGAAGAAAGGTGCGGTTAGGGAGGAATGTCTTTCTGGTGCATGAACTTGTACATAATCCCAAAAATTTAGAATGTATCCAGGAACCACTATCTTAGCTATTCCAATGAATGTTATCTAACAATTAGCTCTAGTCACTCAGCCGAGAGCCTTTAGCATAATCAAGAATGTGCTGAAGGAGTAACCCGTTACTGAATGGGTGGAATTGCAGATAAAGTGTTGAGGATATAGTTTGTTCCCCCGTCAAAAGGGCAAATATTTCTTAGACTTCATCATTTTAAAGAAGATTGTCATAGGGCTAATTGCTAAATTGAAAATACAATGAACTTACAATAGCAATTTGGTCAGTGACCCAAATTTGTGAGCGGAGCTTTTGATCAAGTTACATATTAACATGCAGAGATTGTGATGTTTAGGGCATACTTGAAGGAAAGGAAATAGCTGTCAAGCGGCTGTCTAGAACTTCCACACAAGGAGAAAATGAGTTCAAGAATGAAGTTGTATATATTGCCAAACTTCAGCACAGGAATCTGGTGAAGATTCTTGGCTGCTGCATTGAAGGGGAAGAAAAAATGTTGATCTACGAGTACTTGCCAAATGGGAGTCTTGATTCATTTATATTTGGTACAACTTCTCAATCCAATATTGTGCATTTGAATAATAATTGCATTTCAGAGAATTAATGCCTATAGGAGTACTTCACTGATTTTTTCACTTCAAAAGCCCCATAAAGCAGGAAAAAAACATTTAAGGAGAGAACTAAGACCCCAGCTGTATACAGGGGAGACTAAGACCCCAGCTGTATATAGGGTAGATTTTCTGTGTTTAATATATATTAACATAAACATATGTAAAAGGTAGCCCAAACTTTTCTAGGTTCGATTCCCATCAACAACATTATTTTTTATATTTAGCTTTTGTTGTTTTTTTTGGAACCCCCATCAAGGCAAGGTATAAGAGCCTAGACCAAACTTTTGTATTATTTTTGACTGATTTTGTTCTAGGTTCTAATACTACTTTCCACTATACCTACTTAGTGTGTTAATGACCCAACATTATTTCTGCAGATGACACACAAAGCAAGGTATTAGACTGGCCTAAGCGATTTCACATTATCAATGGTATAGCTCGGGGACTTATGTATCTGCATCAAGATTCTCAATTAAGAATAATTCACAGAGACCTGAAAGCTAACAACATCTTGTTAGACAAGGACATGAATCCAAAGATATCAGACTTCGGTTTAGCAAAAATATGTGAAGAGGATGACATTGGAGCCAAGACAAACCGAGTTGTTGGAACATAGTAAGAACCTTCTACTGGGTAGTTAGAAATTTGAACCTAAGAAGAGTCTTGAGATATTAGGTATCTTTTCCAGCATTAGTAATTCTATTTTTTGTTTACATATTTGTGCAGTGGGTACCTCTCACCGGAATATGCATTGTATTTAGCTTTGGTGTCTTAATATTGGAAATTGTGAGTGGGCAAAGCAACAGAAGATTCTCTCATCCAGACCACAACCTGAATCTACTTGGACATGTAAGATTTGATTGGTTTTATTTTACTTATCCTTTGGTGCTATATTATCTACTAGTAACAGATATCTGCAAAGCTAGTCAGTCCTAATAATCTAATAATCTTGTAAATCTACAGGCATGGAAACTCTATAAAGAAGGTAGGTCAACAGAAATACTTGATGAACACCTAGGTGATTCTTGTTCAACACCAGAAGTGGAACGATCAATCTGTGTTGGTCTATTATGTGTCCAACAATGTCCTGAAGTATGTCTTCTGCGGTTATGATGTTAAACAACGAAGGTGTATTGCCACAGGCTAAACGGCCAGGTTTTTACATAGAAAGAGATGCACCGGATGGTGAATTATATGCACTGCGTACACAGAGTCAGACCCCCATCACAATATTAGCTGCCCGATAAGAAAATATTGGTTCAATTGCTTCCAACAAGCTTGCAGTTGTAATAACCTTTTCTTTAATTCTTTGTACAGATGTGGTGAAAAATATTTCCATATGGTTTTCCTTTATTGGTGTATCAACTATATCAAACTGACTCAAACATTTGTAAATATGAAAGCTTGTGGGATTACACTGGGTATGTTGTTGTTGAAAGCTTGCTGATTGGCTGTCACTTCTCAGTCTCGTTTAATTTTGTTTCTTCATTATATTTAATACTATACCCTCACTTTGTTTGATAGAGTAATTTGCTTCTGTTTAGTAACTTCCAATATAAGTTGAGTCGTGATATTTAACTAAGCAAAATTTGATGTTGCAATCAGTTTATTAATAAACATTCTGGGATTAGTAAGAGACTGGTCACATCAATCAAGTTGAAGAACAGCTTGATGAAGTAAGTGAGATATCACTAAAACGCCTCAAGAAGACGCAGAAATTACAAAAGAAAGAAGTGTCACAAGACTAAGGAGCTGACAAATTCCAAAAACTAATCAGAGTTATTTACAAGGGAGAAGTTAACCAAAAATCAAGTTCAAGAACATTCATCTCAAATCCAAACACAAGATTCATAGACTAAGATGATGTTTTGTCAGACTCTAAAACTGTTCTTAACTACGGTGATTTTTTTTTTTTTTTTTTGGAACTGGTAACTTTGTATTCCTCAGCCTTAAGGGATATGCCAGCAACCTCCAAAAAGTGAGCTACACTCTGCAATCTTTACCAATGGATTTTGTCTGTCACGACAATCATTTTTTTTCTCTTCTAGCGTACTCCATCTGTCCCAATTTATACGACAATCTTTACAGTTTGAAATGTCCCAAAATGTTCATTCATTCCAATCTTATACAACTCACAACTTTCAATAAATCAAATTCGTTAAAATTATTTTGATTTTAAACTTTGATAAGATATTTTCTTAATCAAACTCTCTTTTTAATCACTGCTTATAGTATTTCCTTCTACTATCACTAATATAACCTATAAATAAAAATTACTCCATCTCTAATCATAAACAGCTATTTAAAACAGGAAGGAGGGAACAACAAGTTACAGTTAACTATACTATATCATTTTAGTTAAAGCAAAAATTAACGTTAATTGAAGAAATTAAGGACCAATTGCAATAGCATTTCGTCATTGATGGAACAAAAATAATGTACCTCGAGGTAGTGAACACCGAATTTTGGTTGGACTAACCTGACTATGAGCACTGGGAAAGGAAGTGGAAATTATCAGAGATTTCATACAAAAGGTGCAAATTCAAATATGGAATATCACATTAATTTTATAAATTAAAGATGAACTTTGTATAGTCAATGACTTATAGAAAAACACTTGACCTTCATTGTAACCCTGACTTCGATTTTCAGAATAATACATTTCAAGCTATTTATATCTATTACTCCCTCCGTCAAAATTTATGTGTCACCATTTGATTTGGCACGAAATTTAAGAAAGAAAAAAATATTTTTAAAGTGTGTGATTCAAAACAAATCTTATATAAATGTTTGGCTATAAATATCTCAAAAAGTTAAATTATTTTTAAATATAGGAAGGTGACATATTTTTAGAGACAGACAAATGGTGCCACATAAATTAGAACGAGGGGTATTAAATTACTCTATTTGATCACTGTGAAAAAGATTATAATATACCGGATCGATGATGGGGCAAAACGAAAGAGTCAATAATGAGGAGTTTAGTTGGGTTTTTCCCGCCACTGAGATGCAATTCATCTGATGTATGTGTGTTTTTCTTTGAACATATACTTTTTCTTGTAGAATTGCACAGATAACTTTTGTTTTTTAAAAAGGTTTTGCAAATATAGCCTCCCTCTTCACAAGCGGAAGAAAAAGAAGAAGAAAAAAAAGAAGTCTACTGCTGCCGGTTTTGTTTACTTTAAAAAAGTTTGGTCATAGTTTTTTTCCTTTTTTATGGAGGTTCTGTAAGTTTAAACCAAGCCTAATATCGTTAATTTTTTTGCACGGGTTGTCCGTCAAAGGTGCTGGTCTTTAATTTTGGTTTAAAATGTGATCCGAGGTTTCAAAAAATAAAATAAAAAAATGTGGTCTTTTTTTTTTTTTAAAAATATTAAAGGTCCTACTTTTGTCCGAATAGCTTCTGATATTCTCGCCTTGCGAAATTTTTTTTTTTTTTTTGTAACCCGAATTTTTAGGTGAAGGAAAAAATAAAATAAAAAATTATAGGGCAAATTGCCCAACGTTTGAACTGGAACAACCTTAGTCCAGTACCTTAATTTTGTCGGTCATTTGCACTTTTGTCCTATTTTGTGCTTGTCTTTAAGTTTTGACCCTCAATGCAAATAACATTTTTGTGGGATATAAGTTTATAATTTTACAAAAAGGTCCTACTTTTGTCCGAATCGAAAAAGGCTTAATTTTTTGCAAAATTCTTTTTACAATATTCAACTCGCATTCACGTAAATTTTCTTTTTGATCTACAGGATTAAAAAATTAATGAATACACTAACCAATACAAAGAAATAAATTTCACTATATTCATTTGTATACACTTATTTTACAAGAAATAAAATTAAGGATAAAAATTACAAGAAATAAAAAGACAAATTCTAGCCTGGAAATAAGGACAATCGTCGGAGAGAGAGAGAGCGCAAATTGCCCATTACCGTTTGAACTGGAACAACCTTAGTCCAGTACCTTAATTTTGTCGGTCATTTGCACTTTTGTCCTATTTTGTGCTTGTCTTTAAGTTTTGACCCTCAATGCAAATAACATTTTTGTGGGATATAAGTTTATAATTTCACATTATAATAATTTATGCTGACGCACTTAAAGAACTTATATTCCACTAGACATAAGTTTGACTTTAATGGGTAAAATTAAAAACAGCAAAAGCCAGCCCATTTGAAGAACAAACCGTGCAATTTCTTCTAATTTTGTTCATATTTTCCTGTATAAATTATTCAACTTATTCTACAAGTTTAGCTCGGTGCTTGAAATTTGCAACACAATTGATGAGAGCACAAGTCACAGAAAAACGCTTTTATTCCAATAAACTTATAAAATCTTTTTGATTCCTTCTACGCTATCTATTACATCTCCCTCTTAACTTTGATTCCCGTGGGAACAAAATAGTTTCAAAGGCTTGAAGGAGATAGCGTCATTCAAAAGGAATTGAGCGTCATTCAAAAGGAATTGATAGGATTTTCTCTCTGCGATTATCTCCTACAATAAGATAAGAGGTAAGAAGCAAGGAAAACTATGTGAATCATCTCTTGTGCTATAGTCTAGTATATGTGTCAAAGAGCGAATTCTCTTGCAGCGGATACGGGGCATGCCCTTGAGCCTATTGATTCAATTCCTAGCTAGTCATGTCTCTTTCCTTCACTTAAACACAACCTAACATTCTCACCTATACAGATTTTTTCAATCCATCAAGAATGAAATTAATATCACCTGAACACAGACATATTCTCATACAACAATCAAGTTCTTCAGTCTACAGTATTAATCAAAGTCAAGGTACACCCCTAACGGATTGAAGATGATAGTTGTTGAATCAGAAGTAGATCACCAATGTGATAAATATTGTGAGAAAGAACAGACAAGGAGAGAATTATCTCCTCATGAGTTTCATTTTTCCGCTGGTGAAATGGATGGTTATTTTTTTTTATTTTTTTTTTGATGGGACAAATTTAAAGAATGGTCTCAAAAGAGGTCATAAGGTGAAATTTGTTGCTTCTTTGTCGTCCCCAGCCCAAGTATGATGAACAACGGGAAAAAAATATAACTATACAAAAATATAAAAATATTTATAAAATGTTAGCAGAATTATTTAGTAAACATTCAGTAGCAATTGGAGTTATATACCATATCAAATTACTCTCCATTAAAAGTATACGGCTGCATGAGCACTAACAAACAAACTGATTTCTTCCTATTTTCTTGCTCAAAGATTTCTCCTGATCTCAAGACACCTTCCTCTCCATTTTGGTAAACCAGCTTTTGCTAATTATATGTGGTACGCTTCAGATATAAAAAAACTTATATGATACATCTTCTATAAATAAATATTTTATTTAATTAAAAAGAATCACAAAAAGTGCTCTGAAATAACAAACTTATCCCATGAATATAGAATTGTAACCTTTATATCCATAAATTTGTACTAGAAATATAACAATAATTTGAATTTGTCATATACTATAAAATACGTGGTATATTTTAGATATAAAAAATTTGTACCATCAAAATACATGGTATATTTTAGATATAAAAGTTTTATACTATGTATACATTACATATATAAATTTATGTATAACAAAAAAAAAAAATTAAAATTACTTTAGATATAAAAAATTTATACCATGAATATATTCCAATAAATCTATAAAAGAAATATAACAATAATTCGACTTTGCCATGTTTTAACATCTTTGACTTTATTTGTTATACCCCGTACTTTGTACGTTGGAATATTCTAAGTTGGTTGCGACAAGTTATGGACAAGACTTTTAATTTTCGGTTTTGTTGATTTTTTTGTTTTAATGCACAAGTTGCATATTCATCTTTTCATTGGTATGGAGTGTTAAGGGTAAATTTGGAATAAGAAAAATTTGGGGTTAAAAGTGAATTATGGAAAGTTAAGCATTTCATGAGAATTTGGGGGCTAGAAGTGAAAATTTGGAAACTTGTTATTTCATGAAAATGGCCATATGTGGCCATGTGTAGGGTGTGGGCCATAGGGCCACATGTGCAAATTATATAAGTAGAGAAAGATGACTAATCTAATCATCTTCATCATTTTTCATTCTCTAGAAAAATCAAGAAACTTGGAGAGCACAAGTTGAAGGCCATTCGGCCATGAAGGAAAAAATGAAGACCAAAAGATAGCCACCAAAAAAATTATTTATTCTAGCTTTTCAACTCTTTGGAAGGTGCTAAACAACATGGAGTAATTGTTAGAGCAAACAAATCCCTTGTTCATGCAATTCCCAACCCTAGCCAAGTGAAGAACAAAGTGGAAAGGGTGAGTTTTAATCCTCTTTTTAATATGTTATGAATGGTTTGTGTATGTTGTGGAGTGTGGAAATGAATGGGAATCATGAAATTGGAGTGTTGTTGTTGTGGCCGTGAAGGTGCTATGTGTTGTAGGAATAGTGAATTGATTTATTTAGTATGTTTGGATTGTTGTTGTTATAGATTATGTGATGAAAAATGAAGGTTTGATGGTTCAAAGTGAAGTTGAAATCATGTGGGCTGTTTTGGAACCTAATGTGATCTTAATATGGTCTCTTGTATTTTTTAGATTAATGTTGTTAAAGTATGGATTGTTAGTATGGTTTATGAATTTGGAAGAAAAGAAATGTGTTGTTGATGTTTTCTTGAATTTGGAAGGTTTCGGGTTGCCTTATGTTTTGGTTGGGTTGTTTTGAATAGTTTTGTGGATTGTTGGAAATGTTATTGAATCATGTTTGAATAGTTTTGGGTTGGTATTTGAACGCGTGAGCAATGATGTTGGATTGATTATATATGTTGATTTGAACGTAATTGGAATGTCGTCGCATTGCGCGAAAAGAAAGTTGTTGATGTTAAAGTGCGTTTTGAATTAATGGTTGATGTTGTTAGAATGTTTGTTGGTATTGTTGTTGATGAATTTGGCGGTTGAAATCTCGGGGTTGTTGCATTTATAGGAGAAATGCTGCCCAAATTTTTGTAGATAAAAGTGATGGCATGAAAATGGGATTCCGAGGTGCCTATGACTAATGTTTGGTGTCTAATGACGTGTTGTAGATTGTGAGAAGCCGAGACTTGAGTTTGGATTAGCTTAGGAAGCAATCAAGGTATGTGAAGCTTACCCTTCTTTCTTTTTGGCATGTCCTAGACGCAAGTAAGTTGTGATATGTTATGAGCCTTGGGGATAATTCTATTCTTAAAAATCCGAACATGTTTCTGATTCATATTCGCTTCTTGATGTTGGCCTCCTTAATGTGGCCAAGCTATGGTCCGTATGTCCTTGATATGATTGGATTTGAAATGATGTGTAGACGGCTTGTTCCGAAAGGATCTCATGTCAAAAATGTCTGTAACTTTCATAGACAGAACCGGATTGCTTTGATAAGTTCGCAAACGATTCTTATTCGTTTCTTGATATTCGTATTCTTAATGCGGTCGAATTATGATCCTTATGTCTTTTGTGTGATTAAATTTCTAAGGTTTTCAAAAGAGATTTATTTTCAAAAGAGTTTTGTTCCTAAACGATTCCGAAACTACGAACGCCCGTAACTTTCAAGAAAGGGCTCGGATCGCTTTGATATTTTCGCAAATGACTTCATGACGAGTAAGGACTTTAATTTTTATAGACGGGCCCGGGTTGGGTTGACGCTCGTCCGTAGGTCCCGCGACCTTTCTATGTTTGGTTCTAATGACCTATTTTTGAAAGAACTTAATACGACTATCTTTCCGACCCCCGAGTATGATTATTTATTTTTCGGTTGAGTCTGAAATAAGGATTTTTGTGTATGTGATTTTGATATGTGACTATGGTTTCGAAGTTCGGTTTGATATGTTCCCGAGTGATGTTCGGAAGAAAATCGATTTATTTCTTGTTTTGGTTTTTAAATAATAGTTCGCTTTGGTGATTGTTGAGTTTGTAATAATGATTTCTATGCATATGGCTACTTACGATTCTCGCTCGTGCGTTTGTTGTTACATCCTTCGGATCCGAGTAGGTTATTATCGTCTTGTATGATACGAAGTATGATGTGATTCGAAGTATGATGTGATTTCGAAGTATGATGTGATATGCGATATTGACCATTGGACTTTTGACCGCGGTATGTGATATGTGATATTGCCGTGGACATTTGACCGCGTTTGCGACGATTTGGACTTTTGACGCGGTATGTCGGGTTTCGGAGACATGAAATCTTCTGGAGTATGATGTGTTATGGCGCCCGAGACAGGAGGGGCGACCATGTTCTGTCTGTCGGGTCCTATTGTGGACCGTATGTGTTATGTGATATAGTATGCGATGATTTGATGATATGATAATCTGACATGATATGATATACGATTATATGATGTGATATATGATTATTATATGATATATGGATCGGGCCGTACGTTCCTCGGCATTCGGTTAACGTCAGTTTATATGGTATGTTCTATTTTCTGTATATGTGTGATATTATTTGGGTATTTGGCGCGGATATATGTGTGATATTGATGTATTAGCGCGGTATATATTTGGTCGCAGTATATATGTGTGATATTGATTATTTGGGTATTTGGCGCGGTATATGTGTGATATTGACGCGGGTATTTGGCCGCAGTATATATGTGTTTGATTTTCCGTATGTATGAGACAGAAATGTTTTTCAAAAGAAAGCGAAGCATTTTGGCATCTGATTATCATATTTGTCTTTTGTATCTCTTATGCATGATTTGTATGTCAGATGCAAGCACTTTGGTATTCCGGCTATTGTGCTCACGTTCGTCCTCCTTATTCGGTTATGACTTCGTTTCGTATGCCATGCTTTACATGCTCGGTACATATTCGTACCGACCGTCTTTCTTCGGTGCGTTTCATGCCGCGCGGTACCCCGATGAGTAGGTGATGTCAGCAAAAGATATTCCGGCTGGATTGACGAGCTCCATTTCCTCCGGAGTGCCACCGATGTCCGAATGCTTTTGTATGGTATCTGGAGTTATGTTAGAGATTTTGCAGACAGTGTCGTGTGTATGATATGTCAGTTTTGTAAGCGGCTATGTAAGCCGATGCATTATTATGCATTATGTTACGAACTTCATATGTTTACAGATTTCATACGATGCTAGTTTTATTTGATTTGACAAAGATGAAAGGCATGTTTGTTTTCCAAAAAAAATTTATTTATGTACTTATGATATGATTTGAGGGCCCAGCATGTTTATGAGTATTGTGAGAGTCAGCGGGTTCGCTCGGCCCTAGGTAAGGGTCGGGTGCCCATCACGCCCTATGGAAAGTTAGGGTGTGACATTATTAGTACCACATAAATATATCCTTAAGAAGAGGGAGAATTAAAAATAATGGTGTGATAAAGATAAATAATACTCCCTCCGGATTAAAAAAAGAGTCCACTTAGCCATTTGCACACCCCTTAAGAAACTACTCACTTCAAGAAAAAAATATGTAAATTGACTAAACTACCCCTAATTAAATAAGTATTGAGATTTGATCCTCTCATAACGCTTAATAGGGGTAAATCTAGAAAGATAAGGTTAATTGTTTCTTGATTTAATAAGTGGACACTTTTTTTTATCTAAGAAAAAAAGGTTAAATGGACACTTTTTTTGATCCGGAGGGAGTATGAGAATAACTGTAATCCCTCATTTAGTGGATAGATTTTAATGTGAACCCCTAGTTTAGTGGGATAAGTGATTGCACATAAATATACCATTAAATTAATAAATTGTGCTAACTTTGAAGAGTTTTAAAAGTTATGCTAATTATGCTTCTAAATTTTGAAGTGTGATAAATGATGTTATTTTCTAATGAACGTAACTAATTACTTTTGGGCTTCAAACACATCTGTTGTTCAGCCAAAAATAATTTCATATGTTAGCCGATATACCAAGCGAATTGCCCTTCTTTTGGGGTGGTCTTTAAATTTTGTCCCTCATATTTGTAATCTTTAAATTTTGCCCTTCGGCTAAACCCCATGGGTTCCAGGTTCGAACCTCCACATAGTCAAAATTTTAAAAAAAATTCGCAAGGTAGAGTTTAAATTTCGCTATGCCCCCATCGGCATACACTTGTGAAGGAATTACCAAAGTTATGCCGGACCCGGCATACTTATGCCTTATGGGCGAACTTGGCATAAGTATGCGTCGAGCATAACTTTGGTAATTCCTTCACAAGTTTTATGCGGTCGGCATAAAAGTTTGCCCATTAAAAGTATGCCCCCACAGGCATAAACTTGTTAAGGAATTACCAAACTTATACGGACCGGCATACTTATGCCTTATGTGAACTTGGCATAAGTATGTCGGGTCGCGAGCATAACTTTGGTAATTCCTTCACAAGTTTATCTTGGAATAAAAGTTTGCCCATTAAAAGTATGCCCCCACCGGCATAAATTTGTTAAGGAATTATGCAAAGTTATGCGGACCGGCATACTTATTCAAATACGCCCGTAAGGCATGAGTATGCGTTAAGGCATAAATTTGGTAATTCCTTAACAAGTATATGCCGGGTCCGGCATAACAAACCTTGCCTTGCAATTTTTTTTTTTTTTTTAATTTATACTTGAGCGGGGGTTCGAACTCAAAACCTCATGATTTCTACGTGAACGCTCAGAGTTGCAATGCGAAGGGCAAAAATTAAAGACCAGCAATATGAGGAGCATAATTTAAAGACCACAAATATGAGGGGCAACATTTAAAGACCACCCCAAAAGAAGGGCAATCCGCGCAAAAAAAATGAAGAAAATACCCTAATTTTGTATAAAATATGTTTATTATACTTTATGTATAAATATATTTATATTTATCGGCTATTAATTTGATGCGTCCTTTACAAATTATTAACGGGCCCAAGCTTTGTGGTGGAGTATACACTTAAATTGGGCCAAGTAACAACCCATTTATGTAACATTTTTTTGAGCGGAGTGCCCTTCTTTTGGGGTGGTCTTTAAATTTTGCCCCTCGTATTTAGTGGTCTTTAAATTATGCCTTTTTTTTTAATTTTTGCCCTTCGGGTTGCAACTTTGAGCTTTCGCGCCGAAATAATGAGGTTACGAGTTCGAACCCCGCTCGAAGCATAAATTAAAAAAAAAAAATCGCAAGACAAGGTTTAGGTCGCGTGTATGCGTATACTTTTGTTAAGGAAACATTTTATGCGGACCGGGCCTAATACCTTAATAACTTGGCATAAGTATCGGGATAATTTGATAAGACCACAAAAAGTTATGCGGGCATTTTTAATGGGCAAACTTTTATGCGGACCACTGCGTAACTTTGTGAAGGAATTATCAAAGTTATGCGGACAATCCTTAAAAAAATGGGCAAATAAAATACCCTAATTTTGTATAAAATATGTTTATTATACTTTTATGTATAAATATATTTATATTTATCGGCTATTAATTTCTCCGCATAACGTCCTTTACAAATTATTATAGCGAAATTTAAACTTGCCTTGCGAATTTTTTTAAAAAGCTTTGTGTTTATGGAGTATACACTTAAATTGGGCCAAGTAACAACCCATTTATGTAACTTGCTTGCACTCAAAATGGGTTAAATTAACAAACTTCATGTCATAAAAGGGTTGTTACTTGGCCCAATTTGAGTGTATACTCCACCAGAAAGCTTGGGCCCGTTAATAATTTGTAAAGGACGCATCAAAATAATAGCCAATAAATATACGTTTGACTCAGAGTTGAACACACAAGAAATATTTGCAAAGTTATATTCTACTAATCAAATTGTAAAAGGCTATGTATTACAAATTATGGACTCGCTCAGGCAATAATGTCTCTGTTTCCTTTATGAAACTAAACTTTCGGACCAACTTGAGCTGATTTAGTTACCAAAGATATCTCGTGAAACTACATATCACAAAAGAGATTTTTTTTTTTTTGAGAAATTGACATGAATAGATGTCTACCAAAATAATAGTCACCAAAGGCATACTTTTGTATATTGATGTATAACGTACATAAAATATACATTTTTGATACATAATTGTGTATATCTGGCTATCGACTGTAATTATTTGTGACCGACCGGCTAAATATGTAACTTGCTTGCGCTCAGGCTTTAGACACATTTGTCGTTCAGCCAAAAATAATTTTACCTGTTAGCCAATATACCAAGAAAATATTCTAAGTCTTCATTCCTTATTTCCCGTTAATTATGTTACGAGAAGAATCAAAATTAACCTACTTCGGACAAACAGTTTAGTGACTAAATCCTTTTTCATGAAAACACAAATTGGTCTTGACGTGAAATCATTTTGGAGTAAGCAATGATGTTTGAACATGTAGAAAAATCATAAAACCGTTCCACTTTTTTTTTTTTGGGTCATAAAACAATTTTTCAATTTATATACTTCTTTTGGTTCTTATCTCGTTTTAGTCCATGGTGACGTTCGTTCCCACAATAAAATCTCTCTCATGTGATGTCATTGCCCACGTTTTCTTTTGTCATTCAAAACGTTAATTAACTAAAATAAGGCAAACTGTTAGGATCGGGAGTCCGAGATAATACATAATTAGACAAAGCAGAGATAATAGATTTAACGTAGTTCCGTCAACTTGACTTACATCCACAATTAAATGAAAAGCAAATTTACTGATATCAATGGATACAAAGAAGAGTATAAAGCACAAAAGAGAATACAAAAATTAGAGTAATTAAATGCTCTAATATTCCAAAAACCTAAGAGAATAACCTCACAAGATCACTCCAAAGAAGAGTTCACGTAGGGATTTAGTAACTCAGTTGGTTGGCTACCTGAACTTTCACCTTGTTGGTGAGGGTTCAAATCCCCACGTTGTAATCAGGGGCGGATGTATAATGATAGGGATCCTACCCCTTATGTAATAAAAACAATTTAAAAGAAAAAAAATATCTGTGTAAAAACTATATATAAACAAAAATCTACCTTAATGCACTGACTAGTTATTGGTGCCAGTTGATATCTCTTCCAGTTCTTTATAGTAGCAAATCCTTGGGCTCGGAATCTTTTTATAATAACAGAAAAGAGAAAAACTCTCCTTCCTCACACAAACTTTTCCTCTTTTTTCTTCTTTTTATTCTTGATTGTTGCTAAACAAGGTCTCTCATCCTTCTCCTTCTTCATCATCTTTTTCTTTTTCAATTTACTTACGACAACCATTATTTTTTTTCTTTAATTAAAGTTTACTTCATAAGAAATTTCTTTTGATAATAAACTTGATTTTATTTAATTCAATAATTTTCTCTTTTTGATCGTGATATTGATTAATGAGGATAGTTAAAAAAAATTGACTTGTAAAAATAAAAACACTTTGTTTTCTAGATATTTTGGATTGATTCCTATCTATTCAAAGTTTGAATCTTTGTTTGTCTTTAACTTGAAGATTCTTTGAAAAAAAAGTCAAAATATAAGGTAAGTTAACGTAGACAAATAAAGAATATGTAAAATATCGCTACATATTAACAAATACTAATTGGAGCTCGTTCTAGAGTTATTTATTTTTATTTTTATTTAAATTTATGTTTTAAATCTGGAAGGAGTATCAAATTGTTTCATTGACCAAAGAGATAATTTCTTACGTTTAACAAAATTATATTAAATCCCAAAGCATTGGTGTATTCTTTTAAGACGTGAAATTCAGACCCGCACCATGACAACCAAAACCAAATACACACCAACTAAAAACAAAAAAGAAAAAAATAAAAGAGAGAAAATAAAGAAAGATAACAAGTTGATATCTCTATTTTGTTGCAAACTTGCAATATAGTCCTTGATCTTCCTACAAGTTCAGACTTCACAAGAATAAATCAAACTTTGGCTGACGAAGTAAATTTGCACATGCTAAAGACGGCCACATCTTACATAAACTTAGGTCAATCAAGAATTTGATCGGATAATGATTAATGACAATAGTTAAAAAAAATAAAAAATAAAAACACTTTCTTTTTCTAGAGGCCTCCCTCCTATCACACTTGTCTTAGTTTGTCTTTAACTTCTTTGAAAAATATTATATGGTGTTTGAAATAAAAAGGAAATATCGCTAGCAGGAAGACTACTCTAGCGATGTTGTTTATTTTTTATTCTTATTTAAAGCCATGTGTTTCTGGAAGGAGTATCAAATTCTTCATTGACCAAAGTGAGATTTCTTACGTTTACAAAGTCGAATATTAAATCCCAAAGCATTGGTGTATTCTTTTAAGACGTGAAATTCAGGTCACCATGACAACCAAAACCAAATACACACCAACTAAAAAAGAATAAAAAGAGGAGAAAATAAAGAAAGATAACTCCTATTTTGTTGCAAACTTGCAATATAGTCCTTGATCTTCCTACAAGTTCAGACGTCACTGATTACTTCAAACTGATAGAACGTCCAAGACCAATTAAGTAGACTGATGGCGCAATTTCATGGATTGTATACACCTAATTGAAAGAAAAAACAATTACTCGCATGTTGCACCTATCCGAAATTGTTTATATTTTGTCCCTGATTAAATTTTTGGTCCATTTATATTCCTACGTTGCCGATTTGTCTCTTACTTTACCTTACAAACGGAACTTCACTACGAAATTAAATAGGTAGATTTCACTTGTTTAAATTCTTTGAGAAATATGTCCAAATTTACCCTTAAACTTTTGAATATGGTTCAAAATTACCCTCAGGTTGGATCTCCGTTAGGATCTAGGGCCAAAACTAAGGGTGAAACTACAATAATAGGTAAGGGTTCAGATGAACCGTGTAGCTTTTACTTAGAACTGTATTTATATTAAAAATTATTAAATATTTATTTGCTTACTCAGTAACTAAAATCAACAGTGAGTTTGGAGACGGATTCAGAACCCATAAATTTCAAATATTAGGCCGAAAGTCTAATGAATGACAAAGTTGCTTTCGAGTAGTACATGGACAAATTTAACGCCTTTCCCTATAAATTCTCTTACTATTTACTAAAGCTATAATCACATGGACAACAGAAAAGAGGGACAACAATTGGAATGCGAAATTGAAGTCAAGTCCAAACTTAAAATATAGACATATATATAATACAAAAGAATACAAAATTTTCTAATTAACTAAAGGTCAAAAAGAAGAGGATTTTAATACAATTGTGAGAAATGATCAAAAATGGAACCCACACAATGGACAATCTTCCTATCGAGCATCCAACAATGTGATGGTAACTTCGTTTATAGAACTTGGTGTTTGTGTACTCCAAGTAAATTTATCAACATCTCCAATTTTCCTTTGAGTGAAGAATCCAGGATGTTTAGGTGGTGGCAAAACCCCATCATTGGTCAGCATATTAATCACAGTAGACATACTTGGCCTGTCCTCTGGATTTTGTTGAACACATAACAATCCCACATGAATTGATCTTACTACTTCTGATATACAACATGAGTCTACCAGACTTGGATCAACTAGTTCCAATGGTCTTCCATCTTTATGTAGTATCCATGCCTGTAACATAGTTTTAGTACTATCAGTGTAGTTTAACCTGTGATAGTAAATTAGTTACCATTTTTACCAGGTTACCAATAAATGATTATCGTATAGATTTATATGTAAGTACTATTAGCGCATTAAACTTGAAATTATTTAAACAGTACTTACATGTCCAAGAAGGTTGAGGTGGTGGTCTGGATGAACAAATCGTCTATTCTTCTTTCCACTCACAATCTCTAGTACTAATACCCCATAGCTAAAGACATCCGATT
>NC_081352.1:35428820-35434749 GCF_029784015.1 Lycium ferocissimum | reverse complement strand
ATCATGTTCTTTTTTTTTGGGGACCAGGACTCCATTTTTGTGACTGATTTACTTGGAAGACAAACTGGGATTTGCAAGATTTTGGACAATTTTGGTTTTTGACACACTTGCCCAAACCTTATATTACAGTTGGCCAAATCTAGTGTAGTTATTGAGAGCTGGTGATTATTACAGATGCCTCAAAGCAGAGGCACTTCGGGTCTGATTTTTTGAGTAAACAAGTCAACCATGTGATGAGCTTGTCAGAAGTGAACAGAGGGCTAAATAAGAAATTGATGAGTTTATCAACAACCAATCTTTCTCTATGTTGTTCTGATGGTCTAATAATAGTCACAGTTTCAATCTAATTTGTTGTCTTTTTTCTCTTTGCTAATTTTAAGTTCACCTCTTTAAATCAAAACTAAAATGATTGGCTAGACTTTTCTTTTGTTTTATTCATATTTATTACATTCAGTGAACTTTTTGAGTCAATAATAGCCGAAACAGAGAAATTAATTTTGCTTACTCATTTGATGTGGCCCTCTTTCTTTCATGTATAGTTTGTTTGAAAAAACATTATATTTAATCACAAAATCTTATAATCGTAGAAATATCATGACACATTTAAAACAAAAATTCTACATATACGTTTGTTATGTGTCAAAAAACTCTTTTTCCTTATTTAATTCCATGCACAATCCCATTTTAAATAAAAACAGGGCTTAAAATAGTTGATAGCATCAAATTTTAGAGATTTAATATACTATGTAAGTATCATTTTCAAAACTAAACGTCTCGTAAACGAAAAATGGCGAGTGTGATTTCGTTGAATCTTCCATATCAATTATTTGGCGCTCTAAATAGAATAATAATGGGTTGCTTTCACCTTTTGCTTGATGACTAGTGGCAGAATTTTAGTACATTAATTGGAAGTCTAGGTTTTATTAGGACAATAGTTTAGAGATTATTGGGCTTACTGAACCACATAATCGTTATCTGCATTGCCTAAATACCACGATAGTCATTAATATCCCTTATTCATTGCAAAGATTTTTACTGGGTCAAACACGTGTATTCTCTAATAAGTCTGACATTCTCGATAGAGACTTGTACATAAAAGATCTTCTTGCTCTTCTCCCTTTCACTCAACTTGATAAAACCACCAAAAGAATGAGTACATGACTGAGTCTTCAATTTTTTCTTTAACAATCTGTTATGCGATATATTCATTAGTCAATTAATTCAGATTGGACTGATATAAACTGCTCATTTTACGGGAAGCACTTTCTATAAAAATTCTCCATTTCAATTCTCTAATCGATATTTTTTTGGTTAACAGAAGGAAATTTCATTTATCTCTCATTAATAGTCATGAACTTTAATACAATAACAAGAACTTGGAGAATCTAGATGATGGAGTCAAAATTTTAAAATGAAGAATCAAAACATGAAAGTAACACGATGAATTCAATATATCTATATATACAATTTAAAAAGTTTTTTTGAAAACTTGGCGTCTACGCTTGGTAGGAGTAAAGATACTAACATCTGTCTCTTTATAGAATACGCGTTGTGATTACGCATTGGTTGTTGTTGTTGTTGTTGTATACATTTAAAAAGTTTACCTATCGAAAATGTATTTTTTTCAACGAAGGATTTATCACTTGTATTTGCCTTTGGAGAAATTTTGTTCATACTACTTAGATGGTGAAAAAAAAAAACAAGAGATTGGATATGTTATTTATAATTTAAAAAATTAAGTAGTTAAAGAATTTTTTGATAATAACTTTTTAACAAAAATTGAATATTTTATTTTATTTTTAACTGTTGTTATAATAATTAGTTTATGTCGTTTCTATTTCCTAATATGTAAATCTTATTGTAAAGAAAAATAGATTCATACTAACATTCATGGCTATTTTAGGATGGAGGAAGTGACAATTTTTCAAAAAGAAAGTGAGTTTTTCTTTAGGTGGTGGGGGTGGGAAAATTGTGGAGAATCAAAAGGATGGTATTGACTTCTGTTGAGATTTTTCTCAGATTTCCAAAAGTTTGCTTTTAGTTGGGTTTGGTATGTTTGAAAGCAACTGACAAACAAATAACGATATTATTAATACCATAAAGGTGGGGCGTGGGGTTTTATTTCTTTTAGCCACTCAAATTACAAGACTTTTGGAGGAAGAGAAATGAATTTGTACCTAAAAAAGAGAAATATAAAATGTGGTAGTTGCATTATCAAATTGAGATACTGAGATCAAGCATTGAGTAAAAGTCATAGGATTCACATTCACACACTAATTATGTATTGCATAATTAAAGCTAACAATCATCTCTCTCATAGATATAGCTATTAGGCATATGTAATTAGCTTAATTTATAGTGCCTATGTCCTTCATTATTGATTTGGGATAATACTACATAATTGCTCTGCGATTCAAGGAAATACATAATTGGATGCTTCTAATATACTACCTCAGTCGATTTTTAAAAATCAAATTAGCCAAACAAATATGGTGCAAAATAAGTGTGTGCTTTAAAATAAACAAAGTAATTTTTTTTTTTTTTTAATTTACTCTTACTCCAATAAATTATCTATATAATTTTCTTGGAAAATTCGATCAAATAATAATTTTTAATATTGATGAAAGATGAAAGAATTTAAGTCAAAGAATCCTTTGACAGTGAGCCGTCTACATGGTAGGTGTGGAAATTGAATCAGGTAGCCACTTGTATCCCCTGTTGTTACGTCGTGTAATTAGGCTCCAAATTATAGTTGATTATGAAATTTTCCCTATTTAAAACATATCCACCTTTTACAAACTATTTCAGCTTTAGCCATCTTGACAAATTTCCAAGCTAAATCTGTTGCTTCTGCTTAAATTCAGGTCTGAAACGCACTTTACTGCCTAACTTCATACTGAAGATTTGAAGTTCAAATTTTAAAATTTTAAATTCAACTACACCCTACAGTGCAGCGAGTAGAGAACCATCAATGCCCTGCTTCAAAACCATACTTCTAATTTGATCTTCACTATAATATATCTTTCTTGGATTCGATTGATTGCTCATTCCATTTGGTAGGCACGATATTTAAGAAACAAAGGAAGACTTTTAACTGTAGTTCAAAATAAATGTCTTGAATATTTGTGTGGTTGTAAATCATTCATAAAGTGAATTTTTTTCCAAATTTGGAAAGAGGTCATTCATTTTGGAGTAAAAAAAAATAGGTTAATAAATTGAAACAGAGGAAGTATATAGAGCTATGGGTGACTATCTAGACAAATCATGATTAAGTTGATTACTCACTTTAGTTAGTCTTTTATGGTTTGTATAAAAACAGGATACTTATTTATGTAAACTAGCGAAAGAGTATATGCCAAATGAGGGGACAATTGAGACATTACGTTAGATCTAATTAACAAAGAAATTTGTAGAATAAACTCACCAAATTAATGTATATTTTAAAGGATTAAAACAAAATCTCAATCAGTACACGACTAGATGAACCACCAGAACGGTATTTTGTTTCGTTTTATTTTTTCCCATAATTTCTCAATTATTGTTAAAATTATCTTATTTTGGTTATGTCGCCTTTTTTTATATTTAGTAAGTTAATGATTCAAATATATCTACGTATCGAGTTTATAATCACAAGATTAAAGGATATTTGTAATATTATACACATTTTAATTTAGAATACGCAAAGTCTATTTTTATTTCTTAAACTAGTGTCAGTCTGGCTTAGACACTTAAATTGAAACAGATGGGTGTATGTCAAATGAAGGAAATGAAAGGATAATTGAAGACAACGGACACGTAGAGACTTAAAAATTAAACACTGAAAGGTAAAATTAATGTTAAACTTATGACATGTACACATGTTAGTCCCTGCTTAGAGTATAATTTCATGTGTTTTCTATAATAGAGTAATTTGAAGTGTAGAAGTAAGGAAATATGATAACGTAAAAGTGGAATACATGTGTACAGAAAATAGGTAATGACAAAGTAGTAGTACTTAAAGTGGACCTACAAGCTGAAAAAAAAAAAAAAAAAAAAGGAAAGAAACCAAAATGTACACGTATTAGTCCTTGCTAAGTACAATTTCATGTGTTTTTACATAACGAGGTAATAAAATGAAATGTAGAAGTAAAGAAATATAATAACTTAAAAGTGGAATACAAGTGTACAGAGAATAGGTGGTTGTTAAATGAAGTGGACCCACAATTGGAAAAAAATAAGAAACGAAAAGGTACGCAATTGAAATAAGTCACAATTTAATCTTTAGCTGGATAGCTTTTGTACAATTTGTTGTTGTTATAAAAGTCAAATTCTTAAAAAGAGCATTCAAATCAAATTAAAAAAAGTAAAAGTGCACGGAGGAAATAAATGTGTCGGAGAATTATAATTGAAGTGCATACGTGTATACATGAGAAGAGAATATTACTTACTTATATTTTCCTTTTATGCCTTTACTTAAATACGTAAATAAAGATGTATTTTTATCTTACTCATCTTTCTCTAATAAATACATTCTAATCAAAATTGACTATTTTCAAGAACATTTAATACTAAGGGTAAGATGGCAAAAAAATTAATTAATTTTATCTTAGTTTTGCAAATGAATAAATAATTTGGACATATATTTTTAGTAATGTGGCCAAGTAATATGGAACGAGAGGAGTTCATACAACTGGGACAGGCTTTTTTGTACGATTTGTTTGATTATTGTGTTACTTTCTACGGACCTTTATATATATTAAAATTTTTAAGTAATGTGGCCCAGTAATATGGGACGAAAAAGAGTATTTCGTTTTATTAATTAATTAAGAAAGTAAAAACGTGAAAAGTCATGATAAAAGTGTACGAAGGAAATAAATGTGTCGAAAAATTAAAATTAAAGTACATATATGTATACATGAGAAGAGAATAAATATTCAGTATTATGACATATGTGCATATGGGATAAAAAAGTAGTTGGTCAATCAATCAAGACAATATTACTGAAAGTGTAAGTTGTGTATTGTTGTAATGGAACTTGTAATGGGACCCACAGATTTAAAGGATAACTCCAACAAATGCAGAGAAAGTCTCAAATATAAAAAGCTAATGGGACCCACGCATACCAAAAAGCTGACTTACAGCTTTTGGCAAACACAAGTAATAAATCCAACATGGGCTTGGTTTTTTGTCCAAGAGTACAAAAGTGCATCTACAAAGCAATTTAGTACAGTTTCTTTAAAGCACAAACAATTCAAGAAAACCCAAATTACCCTTGAGGGATGAAGCAGACTGCTGTTCAGTACGATTTCTGTTCCTTGTTCGTCCCATGTTCGTCCTCCTACTCTCGTTTATAATATATACTAGATAGCCCGTGACATTACTATTACTAAAATGAATATAATGTAGCAATATAATGACACTTCATATAATGTGCATTTATTTGAGGAACAAAGTCATATAGAATCTAAAATATGTATTTGTAACAAAAAGATATTCTTTAGCTTGCTTCCATGGATGAGAAAGACAAAGAAGAAGCATCCTTGTAAAAGTTGATCATTCCCAGAAACCTTTTTGTATGCATAATCTGGAAAAAGAAAAAGAGACAGCACATGTTAATCTTGAGAAACATATCATGACCCAAGAAATTTGCAGGATTAACAGGTAAGGCTTATGAGGCTCTGAGAGATTGATGTCAGGCGTTGCAACAACATTCACTACAGGGGTATGCAAATTAAATGCTCATAAAGTAACACTTCTAGCTTCTCAATGTAGTCTAATAGTGTTCTAGCTCATCTGTTCTTATTTACTTCAAGTATAGGCAGGTCTGAAAATAATACAAGCATATATGGAAGGCTATAGACAGATTTGGAGCTTTAGGGTAGTGGAATACAGTGGGTTCAGTAATTGATCAATGACACTAACGAAAATCCAAGGATACCCCGGAAAAAGC
>NC_081352.1:35420395-35428720 GCF_029784015.1 Lycium ferocissimum | reverse complement strand
AGTCCTTTTAAATTCATTTTTAG
Organism: Lycium ferocissimum; assembly: GCF_029784015.1. Classification (NCBI taxonomy): domain Eukaryota; kingdom Viridiplantae; phylum Streptophyta; class Magnoliopsida; order Solanales; family Solanaceae; genus Lycium; species Lycium ferocissimum. Next base: position 35,428,697 of record NC_081352.1, on the reverse strand, counting down.
ATATATGCGCAATGTGTGTATGAAATGCGAACAAATTCGATATCGATTAGTCTTAAAAATGTTAGCGATATGTGTATGAGAAGTGGATGGAATTTGGTTTGTATCAATCAGCTTATTATACATATATACTTTCTCATAATCTATACATACTTTGATAAGATTTTTTATGCAATTTATATGTACTTTATCATAATGTAATATACGTACAAGCTTTTATACGCATGGTTAAATACATAGAAATTAAACGAATTTATACATTTATACATATTGCATACAAAATTAATATATATTTATTTTTAAGTTGTATGAACTTTGTATGGAATACGGATTTGTATAATTACAAGTTTATTATACATATTTTTCTCCAAATTTATACATACTTTGATTAGATTTTATACGATTTATATGTACGTTATAATAATCAAAATACACATACAATTTTTATACATATTTCATATATAAAAATTATAAGAACCTATACAGTTATACATATTGCATACGAAAATTAGACATATATGTTTTTTGGTGTATGAACTTTGTACATAAAAATTACCGATTATAATGGACTTTTTGAGTAAAAGTTGGAGAAAATTAGGTAATAATATCTCTTAATTTTGAATGGGGTGGATGAAATAAGGAAGCAAAAAGTTGGAGAAAATCTATATCTAAAATTTGAATGGAGAGAGAAAGAAAAGTAAATAAAATAAGTAAAAACGATTTCCTTACCTTATTTAATGTGTTTTATTTAACTTCTTTTTTTAATTTCTAATTCGTATAGATTTTATGTGAGTTTATTGATATATTTTGTAAAGGCGAAAAAAATATCGTGCGTATTACGTAAATATATCACTCTTATCGTATACATATATGTTTTACTATGATCAATAGTAGTGATACAAATAAGTTAGCATGTAGAGGCCGATTCAGGTAGTGTGTATATATATACTACCTACGCCCCAAGTCAGGGCACTTTAAATGACCTAAAAGAGAGCAAGCTACAGCTGCATGTAGAGGCTACAAATTTACATAATAGAGTTATTTGGAGGGGAATATGAATTTATATTTCGGGATTATAGGCCAATTTTTTAGACTGGTCTTAGAAAAAATTGTATACATTCATGTACAATTGAAGCACTAGGTTTATTGGAGTATAAGAAAACAAGAGTGCAATGTTGAGTAATTTGACAACTTAACAGAAATGAATAACTCCTTAATTAAGAAGGGGAAGGCCCTAGCGTTCAATTAGATAATTGCAAGTGGTTTGAAGTAAGACCTACCAACTTGTTTTAATTGCAACTTTTGGCAACTGAAAAAATGATAGGGGTGAGACATTGAGAGGGAAATTACAAAAGGACGAAATGCACCAAACAAATAAATACGTGATGTGTACTTTGCATATAATTTGTCATTATTTAAGACTCATACATTTTCAATTTGTGGAACCTTTTAATATTTGAGTCTACGGGTGTTCGTTATTACATTTTTCTTACATTTTTTCTAAATTATTTGAATTATAAATTATCATGACTTATAGTATTTTTTATGTAGTTTCTAAATATATAAATTTTATTTTTTACAAATTTGAAAAATCTATGTCAAATTCATGGTCAAAGTTATAAAGTTTGATTCGCTTAAATGCTCGAAAAGGTTCATAAATTGAAACAGAGGAGCATAAGTTTATAATATGTAGTTGCCAAAGAAGGCATTACATGGACTTAATCTAAGATTTTTCGTATTATTTTGCCAATCCAATAAGTTTAATTTAAAAGTGAATAAATCTCGTCCATACATTCGGTTAGTCGATGGACGTTACCGTATCAAAAGATCGATTAAACTCTATAAATTGGTCTTTTGTTAGCTATAACTCTTTATCGTAATAAATGTCTCCACATCAAATATGCATTTTATTACGGATTATATATGTGAGAGTATTATCATGTTTAAAATCGATATGTGTATATTTAATTTATGTATTACGTGAATATATATATATATATATATATATATATATATATATATATATATATATAGGGGGAATGTGAGTTTTTTGTAGTCCTCACAAGGCTATTTTTGTCATTTTGATTAAGCTTACATCTCACAATGAAGGAGTGACACGTGTAAAGTTGTACCAACTTATAGATTTAGGGTGGACCCTTTAATCACACGTGGTTGCTGCAATGGTTTTTTTTTTTCTGTATATCATCATCTTTTCCTTCATTCATTTTATGGAGCCCACGGGGCCTTTTATGATTGATGTAGTGTAATTATTTAAGGATCTCCTCTTGCTCCTCTTTAGATTATTTATCCAGATCATATTATATGATCATTTTAGTTTTTACATTTAGTTTAAAATGAATAATTTTTATATAATCAAGAAGGTATTAATATTCTTATTTCAAATTTACTCTTATTTTGATAAGTGAAATTTTTCATAATAAAAAAATTATACTAAATATATATCATTTAATTAAGTGTAATTCAGTAAAAAATACTTTTTACTTTTTAGAGGTGAGTTAATTTCTTAAGAGGTGTGTTAAACTATTAAATTAATTATGCGGTAGAAAAATAATTGAATTTCGTGTCTTTATATTATGATCAACACTTAAAAATATACTCAAGTAATGTATTGATTTTCGATCTCAAACTTAAACGTGATTGAAGCACCTAATAACCCTAATATTAGATGATCAATAATTAAATATTTAATTTTATTGTAGATCTCCAAGATTCATAATCTCAATATTACGAAAATAATCGTAATAAATAACTTGTATCATCTTTCATGATCACCATATACTCTATCCAACACTTGATTTATACTCTATCCAACACTTGATTTTATTCCCTTTTCTATTATTTTTTTGGTATTGCCGACTAATAATATATTACAATACCAATGCTTCTAGAGAAAATTTTGAAACTAATAGGTATTTGTTAATAAATGTATCCTGAATCTTAATTCATGGAGAGAGGATTGACCAACAACATTTAAAGAAATTAATTTCACATATCATAATCGATGTCGGACAACTTAACACTACCGCACGTAAGCGCGTCAGTTAAAGTGTTCGAATTAATTAAGAATTGAGATGGAGGCATTGATATCATATTATAAAAAATAAATCATTGAGTCTAACTCAATCACAAATTTAAAAAATAAATTTGAGTTAAGGATTGTCTAAGTAGTAAAAGAAATCAACTCAATATCCCACAACTAATGGCAGGGATAACGTAAACTTCCATGACAACTTTTTTGTGTAATTATTGTTCAAAAAATTAATTTGGAAAAGACTAATTTTCAACAACAAAATCAAAATCAAAACTAAGTGAGCTGATTGGGTAGATATATTGAATTGGCATGGAGTTGACCGAATAAAAAGGATAAATTTACACGAAGGCGTTTAGAGTACGAGGATCAATCCACTTAATTTTGACCATGAATTTGAGTATATATTGTTTAAATAATTTAAAATAAAATTTACATATTCTAAAACTACAAGTCCACATAACTAATGATTCAAAATATTTTGAAAAAATTTGAGAAAATTATAATCAAAGAACACCGAATAAGTAACATCTTCGTATCAATTAAAAACGAAGAAAGGCGTACTATTTTTCTATCTCGAAGTTTGGGGGCAAGACTGGCCTCATGTATTAAGATATATATATATAAAAAGTATATTTTATACGCAACTCCAAAACAGTTCAATAGGCTGATGGTTGTAAGCCATTAAACCAAATTTACCTCTAAAATAGTAAAAGTAGTTCTTTCATTCCACCGTTTTTCGCAAAAATTAATTTTTACTGTTACTTTGGTCAGATTCAATTTTGGACCTAACGTCACAACACTTTTTACAATAATACAATGTCAAAGAACAAAATGATGAGAAGTCATATCATGTATAAGGTTTAGAATTTCTAAAATAAGCACCTAATAGTCCAAATTTCATATATTTGAGATTTTTTCAAAGATCTCAATTTCAGTGACAGTGAAGTCATAACTGATAAAATGATTTTCTATAATTCGATGTCTCAAATAAAACTTCACAAGTAATCAGATATGAGTGGTGAATATAAGAATTTTTTTATCCTACCTTAATATTTTATGAAGAAAAATGTCTTCTTTGAAAAATATTATTTGAAGCCTTTTTCACGCATATATATTACAAATAAATAAATAACAACGCGATAGATATCAATTTTGAAAAACTCAAGAGTCTCTTTTGGAATACTTGGTCATAATTGACTGGATATTTCCGTAAATAGTTTTCTTGTTGGATCATTAAATGATAAGACGGAGATGCCATAGATATGTTCCAAACAAGTTCATTTAGTTTTTGTCCTTGCTATTAGGCCAATGCATCTTCTCTCTTCATGTCACATCAAACCACCAACTTGCTCTCTTTTAAAAAAAAAAAAGAACTTTTAAGCTCAAAATATGCACACCATTAAACCTAAACGTTATCCATTTTTAGCAACTTGTTTAATGTCATGTAGTGGCAAAACCAAGAATGTTATTAAAGAAGCACTCCCTCTACTCACTTTTATTTATCCAGTATTCTAAAAATAGATTTTCACTTTTACTTATTACTTTTAGCATATTAAGAAAAGACAATTTATTTTTTCTTATTTTACCCATAATATTAAATACTCACTTCAAATCCAAAAAAATATGCATTAATTAATATGGGTACATCGGTAAATTATGCACTTCATTTATTATTTCTTAAACAGCGTGAAAAGTCTAAAGTGAACAAGTAAAAGTGAACGGAGGAAGTAATATTTTACTTATATATTTGTTTAACTTTTCGATGAATAATGTTCAATTAATCACCATTCGTGAGCCTGTATCCTGATCTTTGCATGATTGGTCGGCGAGCCCTCCATTTGGGACTAAAGGAAAATTATTCTCCTTCCGATTTCACTTTTCTTCACTTTGCATTTTTACCTAGTTGTTTAAGAAATAATAAATGATCTGCATAATTTACCAATGTACCCATATTAATTGGTGCATATTTTTATTGGATTTGAAAAATGATTTGAAGTGAATATTTAATACTATGGGTAAAACAAGAAAAAATAAATTGTCTTTTTTCTTAATATGCTAAAAGTGACAAGTAAAAGTGAAAATCTATTTTTATAATATTGGACAAGTCAAAGTGAACAGAGAGAGTACTACGTACTAATTTATGAGTTTAGTCTTAAATTATCATCATCACTTAGTCAGTAAGAATAAATACCGCTATTGGTGCTGTTTGTTTATTTGGGGATGTTGAAGTTTTAAGGCTTGTGATTTTGATTAATCTTTTAGTTTGTCTCAGAAGTCAACATTGACTATAATTACAACTTCTTAGTTCTTACTAATTCCTAATTAGATATGTATGGAATATAATTTATGGTAAAAGACAGACCATTTTGAACATGTGAAACTACAAATGTACTACAAAAACGACCTGAGTGTAACGCATTATTGAGTCTACAAAGTCAAATTGCTATAGAAAAATAGATAAATGTCAAAATTTATTTCAGCAGTTCCCGAAATTTTTCAAAGAAATCCAAATTTACCATTCAACTTTTAACTCTAGGTTATAATTACCCTCAGGTCCGAAGTTTGTTAGGAGCCAAAGGAAGAAAAGAGACTTTTTCCTAAGGACTTCCGATTATAGGATCTTAACCTTTCTTATTAGTCAAAATGTTATTGGTAGATATAATTGCTAGAGAAATATCAGTTAGCCACAACAAAGGATTAATATAGATATGACCGTGCGTGGATAATATTGTTGGCGGAGTGTACCAGAAAATGAAAACAGCATATGGGAAAATCAAAGAATGTGATGCAGCGGATGAAGTTTAGCATTTTCTTAACAGGAGGGTTTTACATTTTGAGTATGAAAAAAATCTTTAGTAGAGAAATACGCTTAAAAAATGGGGGAACACATCTTTGACCGAAATAATATAGTCGAGTTAAGTCCACGCGAATACCGAAGAACGGGTGAAAAGCCATAAAAAGGAAAAATAGAAAACAGCCTATGGGTATTCAGAATACCGTATTCTTATGGATTGTTGCAACGAGTTTGATACTACTTGATAGTGACATTTTACCGGTTCAATTAATTCATGTAGAGACGAATTAATTGGACCGCCTAATTAGGAAATGGTCCCCCAGGCCCTAACATGGCATCTTTTCCATATTGGGCCTTTTGGGCCCGACAGTTATGGCAATTTCTACGGAAATTTTCGGTAATTCGCACAATTGTCCCTCTTTTTGCGCAGATTGTCCTTCTTTTGGGGTGGTCTTTAATTTTTGGCCCTTAAATTGCTGGTCTTTAAATTGCAAGGCAACACTTTGGGAAAAGGTCATCCTTATGCGGGTATAAAAATGTTTAGGTATATACTAAAGTTAAGTTGGATCGCTTAGCATAACTTAAAGTTATGCGCCGATCCGACATACTTTTTTAGTTATACCTAAGACAAATTTACGCGCATAAACGAGACTTTTCCAAAGTTCCTTGCCTAGCGATTTTTTTTTTTTTTAAATTTTTATGCCTGAGCCGATTTGAACCCAGAACCTCGGAATATTGTAGGCGAAGGGCAAAAATTAAAGACCAGCAATTTGAGGAGCAAAAATTAAAGACCATCCAAAAAGGCATTCTTGCGAATCGCCCTTGTCCTTATCTTGGGGTGGATCTTTAATTTTGTCCCACAATTCTTTGGTCTTTAATTTTTGCACTTTAAGTAATAAAAAAGTGGCCGAAAATACTCATGATATTCTGGGTTTGAACCTCAGAAGAGTGTAAAAAAATACAAATCACAAGGTAAGGTTTCACAGCAAACTATGCCTATTTGGGCAAAATTACATAGAAAGTATGTCTTGTCCGGCATAGTTTTGTACAAATTAAGTTTTCCTACAGAATTATGCAAGCTTTTCATAGAAACTATGCCTATTTGGGGTAAAGTAGTATGGGCAAAAATTAAAGACCAGCGATTTGTGGGGAAAAAATTAAACACCAGTCCATATGGAGGACAATCCGCGCCAAAAATGGAAATTTTCACAAAAAAGGGACAATTATTTTAGTAAATGATCCTCTTTTTATTTCTTTTGCAACTTATGTACCATTTAGATCACGGTTTAAAGATTTTTCTAAGCAAACCGAAATCTTATGGGGAAACATTAGATCGGGGTCTAAAATTTTGTGTATTATGGCAAACTTTAGATGACAGTCTAATTTTTTGTCGGTAATATAAATAATATATGAGCAAACACGAGACCCGAGTCTAACGTTTTCCACAAAGATAATTTCTTAAGAGTTATATTTGCAAAACTTTTGAAAATATGAACAAAATTTAAATGAGATTCTTAAAAAAAAAAAGAAAAAAAAAAAGAACATTTGTGTAGATTAGCCTAATTTTCAAGAGCTCTATCTTTGATGGACCACCATAAATCTATAAGCCCACCATAGCTATTTGTTTTCTCTCTTTCAGATAGCAAACAAAAAGTAAGGAAAATCTACTTACGTAATAGCCGCTATGAAGCCATTGGATTTAAACTCAGATTATTGTAATTTGAATTTTGACATTTTAGTTTTTGAGTTTGTCTCATAGGGCCCGAGTTTGCCAAAATTGTTACTATCCAAAACCAAAACAAAAAGAAAAGAATATTACTCATAATATCTATGTCATCTTTTATTCTGAATACATATAAAACGAATAGTTTTATAAATGATCGTTTTAGATAAAAATGTTAATATCATATTTGGTCGTTAGGTGATGGGTCGAAAAAATTCAGTTAGCAGACTGCAAAAGGAAAAAAAAAAAAAAAAAAAAAGAAGGATGGATGAGAGGAAAAACAATTTTGACATCACCCACATTTATTTTGTTATAAAATGCATCGTCAATTATATCTAGCAAGTACTGGCGGGTCCAACTCCTTTTTTTTTTTTTATTCTATCTAATTTGTTTTGATAGAGTGGATTTCACAATTATTTTAATTCTATCTAATTTTGTTTTCGCCCGTACTTATACTTCGAAAGACTAAATTACGCCTGGGTTAGCAATGAAAATCAAGAAAATGAAATTGATAACATTTCAAACGATGGCTGAATATTAACAAGCTGCCTAAAAACTGGTGATGTGAGCTAATCTTTACGTCTAATTCACGTTCCTTGTGATGTACTACAAAGAAGAGTTTTTATGCAATATGGGCTCCTCCGGTCTGGGCTTTTTTATTTTTACACTATGAGCCCGTTTTGGGTTATGAAAAAAAAAAACAAAATAAGAAAAAAATTTTTGCTTAAAAATTATT
>NC_081352.1:35199989-35420295 GCF_029784015.1 Lycium ferocissimum | reverse complement strand
TCACTAAATCCCATCCAAGTTTCATACTTGCAATTAAAGTATCACTAGGATAATCAAAGCTCTGCCACAGAAAATTCTCGGGATTCGGGTTGTTAGCATCTCTCACCACAAAATTCCCCGTGTTTAGTAACTGAGCAACGGGATTTTTAACAGATCTTGTTGAATTTGTCGACCAAACAGTTGCATTTGTATCATTATGAAGAACAACTAGACCTGATTGAATGACTTTCAAGACCCCAGTTTTATTTGTAAGTGGAGCTAGTCTATTAGCAACCCAAACTGGAGTAATAACAGAGATTTCTTTGTACCATATACCAACATACCGATTTGTAGAAGTTTCTCCAGGACTAAAGAATCCTAACTCGAATACTCCATCAGAGGAAACAATAAATTCACCATCTTTAATGAATTGAGTTGTAGTTATTGTATCTCCTTGACCATAAACATGTTGAAGAAATATTAAGAAGCAGAGAAGGAAAAGTGGTAGAAATTTTTCCATGGCCTACAACTTTTTCATGTCCTGGTACAAAAATAGGAAAAAATATTTAAAAGGGTGGGGTGATGACAAGTCAATATATCATGTTACTTGCGGTTTTTGGACGGTTGGACGACCAAGACTCCATTTTTGTGACTGAATAACTTGGAAGACAAACTGGGATTTGCAAGATTTTGGACAATTTTGATTTTTGACACACTTGGCCACACCTTATATTACAGTTGGCCAAATCTAGTGTAGTTATTGGGAGCTGGTAATTATTACTGATGCCTCAAAAGCAGGGCACTTGGGGTCCTGATTTTTGAGTGAACAGGTCAACCATGTGATGTGCTTAGGCAGAAGTGAACAGAGGGCTAAATAAGAAATTGATGAGAGTTCAACAACCAATCTTTCTCTATGTTGTTCTGATGGTCCAATAATAGTCACAGAGTTTCAATCTAGTTTGTCGTCTTTTTTTTTTTTTTTTTTTTTTTTTTTTCCTCTCTCTCTTTGCTAATTTTAAGTTCACCTCTTTAAATCAAAACTAAAATGATTGGCTAGACTTTTGTTTCGTTTTATTCATACTTATTATATTCAGTGAACTTTTGGAGTCAATAATAGCCGAAAGAGAAATTAATTTTGCTTACCTTTGCTTACTCATTTGATGGTGACTCTTTCTCTCATGTATAGCTTGTTTGAAAAAAACATTATCTTTAATCACATCATCTTATAATCGTAGAAATATCACGACATATTTAAATTACAAATTCTATATATACATTTGTATGTGTCAAAAAACTCTTTTTCCTTATTTAATTCCATACACAATCAAATTCTATAAAATAAAACAGAACAAATAGTTGATAGCATCGAAAATTTGGGAATTTAATATGCTATGTAAGTATCATTTTCAAAACTAAACGTCTCGTAAACGAAAAACGGTGAGTGTGATTTCGTTGAATCTTCCATATCAATTATTTGGCGCTCTAAATAGTGTAATAATGGGTTGCTTTGACCTTTTGCTTGATGACTAGTGGCAGAATTTTAGTACATTAATTGGAAGTCTAGGTTTTATTAGGACAATAGTTTAGAGATTATTGGGCTTTCTGAACCACATAATCGTTATCTGCATTGCCTAAATACCACGATAGTCATTAATATCCCTTATTCATTGCAAAGATTTTACTGGGTCAAACACGTGTATTCTCTAATAAGTCTATGACATTCTCGATAGGGCAGGCACATAAAAGATCTTCTTGCTCTTCTCCCTTTCACTCAACTTGATAGAAACCACCAATAGAATGAGTACATGACTGAGTCTTCAATTTGTTCTTTAACAATCTGCTATGCGATATATTCATTAGTCCGATCAATTCAGATTGGTTTGATATAAACTGCTCATTTTACGGGGAAGCACTTTCTATAAAAAATTCTCCATTTGCAATTCTCTAATCGATATTTTTGATTAACAATAAGGAAATTTTATTTATCTCTCGGTAATAGTCATGAACTTTAATACAATAACAAGAACTTAAATACAGTGATGGAGTCAAAATTTTCACCAAGGAGAATCAAAACATAGAGAAGTAACCGCACGATGAATTCAATATATACTATATATACATTTAAAAAGTTTACCTATCCAAACAATGTATTTTTTTCAACGAAGGAGTATCACTTGACAGCCCTTTGGAGAAGCTGACTCCGCCACTACTTAGATACGGTGAAAAAAATCAAGAGATTGTTGGGTTTAATAGATAGGTTGAATGGGAAATGGAGGGAAAAGAAGTGGAGGGAAAATGAGTTGTCTCCTTTTGTTTTATGAAATAACATTTGTCCCTCATAAAAGGTGGTGGAAAGAAAAGTTCTCCTACTTAAAATTAGAAGCACTCCTTCTTGTTGCTAAAAGGGTCAAGAAGAGGGTCTCTCCTCAAGCCGTCGTCGTCGCTCGGCTCGGCTCGGTTTCTGATTCGGATTCGGACCAAAATGATCTGATTGATTGATAATCTTTTTGGACCAAAATTCCTTTAATTTTAATTTAATTAATTATTTATTTAATTAATTATTTCCAGATTCTGACCCGTTAGTGACCCGGATCCGCGTGTCGACCCGCGACCCGTTTCTTTCCGATTAATTTAAATTTCCCTCCGTTTTATTTTTAAACGAATTTTTCCGAAAGGCCGCAAACCTTTCGAAAGCCGAAACCTCTTCCCAACCGGCATTAATGGCCATAAATTCCGCCATTAATATTCGGATTATTACTTACGAATTTTCTGATATTTTTTCTATTCTTCTACTCTCTTAAAAGTTTACTTCGTGTGATATCTTTAGTTAAGTGGTTCGCCTGACATCGAAGTTTTTGGTACAACACATCAAAAAGGAGTGAAAATCCTTCTATCCCGGGAGGAAATATTCCACATTCAACGCGAATGCTTCGAGGGAATAATTTCCAAGGACACACTGCATTGATGGCCGGATTTGTCCTTAAAAATATTTTCGTGTATTTTTCTCGATTATTTTTCCGGATTCTAGTTTTTACATTCGGGTTTATACTTTACGATTTTGTAAAGCATCGACTGAAATATTGCTAAGTTATCTTGCACAATAGCATTGGTAACAATCTTAAGGAAATTATCGCTTATATATTTTAATCGTATTCACAGACTAAAGCCTTCTAGTTTTCTACTCCATTGGAATTTTTCTAGTCCAACTTGAAGAACATAAAAACTTCTGTTTTACATTGGTTTATACTTTCTGATTTTGTAAAGTTACTGACTTCTGGAAATATTGCTACGTTACTGTTTCGTAATACAGATTGGTAACAATCTTAAGGAAATTATTGCTTATATATTTTAATCTGTATTCTGTTTTGGAGACTAAAGCCTTCTAGTTTTCTACTCCATTGGAATTTTTCTAAATTCAACTTAAGAACATAAAAACTTCGTCGGGATTATTAAAGTTCATAACAAAGGACGCGATTTGGAAGCACATAAAAAACTTATCGTGAAAATTGCATTCTCTGGAAAAAGGAAATATATATATATATATATATATATATATAAACAGATTCTGGAAAAAGGAAAAAAAAAAAATATATATATATATATATATATATCTTCTGTTAATTGTTCTATTTCATTTGCCATTTATTAAACAGTTTGTCAATTATTGACAAAATAAGAATGGAAACAAGTGCTGATGTTAATGCTCCTAATGGAACCGCATTTGATGCTGGCGCGACCGATTGGTACCATCGTCGGGCGTGATTTGCGGGGTCGACAAATGTTGCATCGTCGAAGCCGTCAAGCGCCGCACACGCGATGGCACCTGGGCAGAGAAACCAGGGAAGTTTTCTCGGGGTATCAACTTCAAAGGATGGCAAAGAAAGAATGTTCTCTCCGTCGACTACTTCCAGGGTACGCAGAAGTTCACAAATGAAAATCCTCCTCGCTACTAAAGAAGGAATGCTCGAAAACCGCTTTTATGATTGCATCGAGGCTTGGAAGCACGCGGATTTTTTGTGCAAAGGATACATCCTTAGTGCGCTAGATGATGATGTGTATAATGTCTACGCTTCGCCAAAACTTCAAAAAGAATTATGGCTTGCACTCACAAAAGAAGTATAAAACTCGAAGATGCATGTTTGAAAAAATTCGTGGTCGCCAAGTTTCTTGACTACAAGATGACGGATAAGAAAACCTGCTGAACCCAAGTTCAAGAACTCCAAGTCCTTATCCATGACCTTATTCTTGCCGAAGGTATGGTGATCAACGAGGCATTCAAGTCGTCGTGATTGAGAAGTTGCCTCCTTCATGGAGAGACTTCAAGAACTATCCGAAACACAAGCGTAAAGAAATGTCGCCGGGAAGATCTTGTGATTCGTCAAGATCGGGAAGATAATAAAGTTGAAAAGAGTCGCGTGGAAATTCAACGTATTATGGGAGCGAACATCGTTGAAGAAGCTCAAGCCTCAAAAACAAGAAAAGGAAGAAACCTTTTGGAAAGAAAGTAAGCTGAGCAAAACAAGAAAAATTCAAGGGAAATTGCTATAATCGTGGAAGAAATTTCGGCCACAAAGCCCAAGATTGTCGTCTCTAAAAAGGACAAAGGAAAGGGACAAGCCAATATGGTGGAGAAGAATGATGACATGGATGATACATGTGCAATGCTATCGGAGTGCGATTTGGTTGAAACCCAAAGGAGTGGTGGCTTGATTCTGGTGCCACTTGGACATGTTTACTGTACCAGTAAAGAAGCATTTGCAACCTATGCTCCCGGCGGGACCCAAGAGGAACTGTTGATGTGAAATACTTTAATGACAAGGTTGAAGGATATGGGAAGATACTTCAAGATGACAAGAAGGTGCCGACTCTCAACAACGTTCGCGACGTTCCAACAATTAGGAAGAATTTAGTTTCAAATTTGGACTACTCGTCAAAAACGTTTAAGTGCGTCTTGGTTAGTGAGAAAATTGTAATAAGTAAGAATGATATGTTCATGGAGTGGCTACCTCACCGAGGGCCTTTTCAAACTCAATATAATGGTTGTTGACAAGATTAATAAGAATTCGGCTTCGTTTACTTATTGGAGTCAAATGATTTATGGCATGTTCGTTAGACATGTCAACTACAAAACCTTGCGAAAATTGATTAATTTAGAAGTATTGCCTAAATTCGAGCGTAATAAATCAAAATGTGAAATGTGGTTGAATCTAAGTTTGTTAAACATCCATATAAGTCTACCGATAGAATTCAGATCCTTTAGACTTAATCCACACAGATATATGTGATATGAAGTCAATACCATCTCGCGGTGGGAAAAAGTATTTTATAACTTTTATTGACTATTGCACTTGATATTGTTATGTGTATTTGCTTAATAGTAAGGATGAAGCAATTGACGCATTTAAGCAATACAAGAACGAAGTGGAAAATCAATTGAATAAAAAGATAAAATGATTAGAAGTGATAGGGGTGGAGAATACGAATCTCCTTGCGCAGAGATATGTTTAGAATACGGAATTATTCATCAAACTACGCTCCCACACACCACAATCAAATGGAATCAAGAAAGGAAAAATCGAACATTAAAGGAAATGATGAATGCTTTATTAATAAGTCTCGGATTTACCGCAGAACTTTGGGAGAATTTATCCTTGCCCAATTGAATACTCAACAGTGGTGCCCACAAAGAAAATACAATCTATTCCATATGAACTATGGAAAGGAAGAAAACCCAACTTGAAATATTTCAAAGGTGTTTAGCAAAGGTCCAAGTTCCTTTGCCCAAAAGGGTAAAAAATCGGACAAAAACTGTGGATTGTGTTTTTATTGGTTATGCTACAAAATGTAAAGAAAAGGTTACGCTTTTGTTCGCAAATTCGACAATTTCGAAATTCATGTTAATACGGTAATTGAATCGATAATGCTGAATTCTTTGGAAACATTTATCCGTATAAAATTGAATCGTCGTCAAGTGAAAGATCTAAACGATCATGGAAGAACCAAAGGAAAGTACACCAAGTGAAGAGGATCAAGGCGTAGCAAACGTCAAAGGACATCTACTTCCTTTGGACCAAATTTTGTGACATTGTTGCTTGAAAATGAGCCTCAAACATTTAAAGCAGCGATGTCATCTTCTGATTCAACATTTTGGAAAGAGGCAGTCAATAGTGAGATTGAATCAATTTTGAACAACCATACATGGGAATTGGTTGATCTTCCTCCTGGAAATAAACCGTTAGTATCAAAATGGATTTTTAAAAGAAAAATGAAAGCTGATGGCACTATTGACAAATATAAGGCAAGACTTGTGGTCAAAGGTTATAGACAAAAACAAGGTCTTGATTACTTTGACACATACTCGCCGGTAAAAACAAGAATAACATCTATTCGGGTGTTAGTGGCATCAATGCCAGATATGTCTTGAAATCCATCAAACGGATGTCAAGACAATGCCTTTCTTAAATGGAGAATTGGAGGAAGAAATTTACATGGAACAACCTGAGGGTTTTGTGGTTCCTAGTAAAGAGAGGAAAGAGTGCAAACTTGTTAAGTCACTTTATGGACTTAAACAAGCACCCAAACAATGGCATGCGAAATTTGACCAAACAATATTGGCTAATGGGTTTAAGATTAATGAGTGTGATAAATGTGTTTACATTAAAAATACTCCAAATCATGAAGTCATTGTTTGTTTATATGTTGATGACATGTTGATTATGAGTAGAGATATTGCCGATGTAAATGCTACGAAGCGTATGCTTGCTAGCAAATTTGACGTGAAAGACTTAGGAGTTGCCGATTTGATCTTAGGAATTAGGATCCATAAAACCCACAAGGTCTCAAAGATTATCACAAATACACTATATTGAAAGTGGTACTTGACAAGTTTAAGTATTTAAATTTCAATAGTGCAAAGACTCCAATTGATGTAAGTTTTGCATTTCAAAAGAATGAAGGTGAAAGTGATTCACAATTGGACTATGCACGAGTTTTGGGAAGTTTGATGTATATTATGAATTGTACACGACCAGATATAGCATGTGCTATTAGCAAGCTGAAATAAGCATTTGTCCCTCATAGGTGGTGGAAAGAAAAGTTCCCCTACTTAAAAGTAGAAGCACTCCTTGTTGCTAAAAGGGTCAAGAAGAGGGTCTCTCCTCGCGCCGTCGTCGTCGCTCGGCTTCGGCCTCGGCTTCGAATTCGGACCAAAATGATCTGATTGATTGACAATCTTTTTGGACCAAAATTCCTTTAATTTTAATTTAATTAATTATTTCCAGATCCTGACCCGTTAGTGACCCGGATCCGCGTGTCTGACCCGCGACCCGTTTCTTTCCCGGATTAATTTAAATTTCCCTCCGTTTTATTTTTAAAACGAATTTTTTTTTCCGAAAGGTTGCAAACCTTTTCGAAAAGCCGCAAACCTCTTCCCAACCGTTGCATTAATGGCTATAAATTCCGGCTAATATTCGCATTATTACTTATGAATTTTTCCGATACTTTTTCTATTCTTCTACTCTCTTAAAAGTTTACTTCGCGTGATATACCGCTCGTTAATGGTTCGCCCGATATCGTAGTTTTTGGTACCAATACACCGGTGAGTGAAATCCTTCTATCCTGGGAGGAAATATTCCACATTCAACCTCGGGTACTTGAGAGGAATAATTTCCTTAAGGACACACTGTGCATTCAGTGGGCTGGATTTCTGTTCCTTAAAAAAATATTTTCATATACTCTTTCTGATTATTTTTCCAGATTTTGTTTTACATTGGTTTATACTTTCTGATTTTGTAAAGTTACTAATTTCTGGAAATATTACTAAGTTAATGCAGAATACAGATTGGTAACAAAGATTGGATATGTTATTTATAATTTAAAAAATTAAGTAGTTAAAGAATTTTTTGATAATAACTTTTTAACAAAATTGAATATTTTTATTTTTATTTTTAACTGTTGTTATTTATAAATTAGTTTATGTCTTTTCTATTTCCTAATATGTAAATCTTATTGTAAAGAAAAATAGACTCATACTAACATTCATGGCTATTTTAGGATGGAGGAAGTAACAATTTTTCAAAAAGAAAGTGAGTTTTTCTTTATGTGGTGGGGGTGGGAAAATTGTGGAGAATCAAAAGGATGCTATTGACTTCTGTTGATATTTTTCTCAGATTTCCAAAAGTTTGCTTTTAGTTGGGTTTGGTATGTTTGAAAGCAACTGAAAAACAAATAACGATATTATTAATAATATAAAGGTGGGGCGTGGGGTTTTATTTCTTTTAGCCACTCAAATTACAAGACTTTTGGAGGAAGAGAAATGAATTTGTACCTAAAAGAGAAATATAAAATGTGGTAGTTGCATTATCCAATTGAGATACTGAGATCAAGCATTGAGTAAAAGTCATAGGATTCACATTCTAACACACTAATTATGTACTGCATAATTAAGTATTAACAGATCCATCTCTCTCATAGATATAGCTATTAGGCATATGTAATTAGCTTAATTTATAGTGCCTATGTCCTTCATTATTGATTTGGGATAATACTACATAATTGCTCTGCGATTCAAGGAAATACATAATTGGATGCTTCTAATATACTACCTCCGGTCGATTTTAAAAATCAAATTAGCCAAACAAATATGGTGCAAAATAAGTGTGTGCTTTAAAATAAACAAGAAGCCAATTTTTTTTTTTTTTTAATTTACTCTTACTCCAATAAATTATCTATATAATTTTCTTGGAAAATTCGATCAAATAATAGTTTTTAATATTGATGAAAGATGAAAGAATTTAAGTCCAAGAATCCTTTGACGGTGAGCAGTCTACATGGTAGGTGTGGAAATTGAATCAGGTAGCCACTTGTATCCCCCGTTGTTACGTCGTGTAATTAGGCTCCAAATTATAGTTGATTATGAAATTTTCCCTATTTAAAACATATCCACCTTTTACAAACTATTTCAACTTTAGCCATCTTGACAAATTTCCAAGCTAAATCTGTTGCTACTGCTTAAATTCAGGTCTGAAATCGCACTTTATTGCAGCCTAACTTCATACTCGAAGATTTGAAGTTCAAATTTTAAAATTTTAAATTCAGCTACGCCATTACACAGGTCTGAAGTTGGGCTCCATCAATGCCTAACTCCAAAACCATACTTCTGAATTTGATCTTCATATATATATATATATATATATATATATATATATATATATATATATATAACCGTGCGTGCACGGGACAACGCATTAATTTAATTACTCACTTTAGTTAGTCTTTATGGTTTGTATATTTTGCAAAGGATACCGCGATTCTCCTTAGTGAGCAGAAAGAGTATATGCCAAATGAGGGGACAATTGAGACATTACGTTAGATCTAATTAACAAAGAAATTTGTAGAATAAACTCACCAAAATTAATAGCAAAGCTCTAATTTAAACAGGAAAAATTAAAACAAAATCTCAAATTCGAGTACCAACTATATGAACCTACCAAAGTTAAAGATTTTGTTTCTTTTCTCTTATTTTTCCCCTTAATTTCTCAATTATTGTTAAAATTTGTCTTATTTTGGTTATGTCCACCTTTTTTTATATTTAGTAAGTTGACAATTTAAATATTCTACATGTCAAGTTCATAATCACAAGATTCAAAGGATATTTTATTATATTATACACATTTTTAATTTAGAACCACAAGATTCAAAAGTCTATTTTTATTTCTTAAACTCCGTGTCTAGTCAAACTTAGACACTTAAATTGAGACAGATGGACTATATGTCAAATGAAGGAAATAAAAGGATAATTAAGACACTGTGGATACGTAGGGACTTAAAAAGTAAATACACAAGAGGTAAAATTAATGTTAAACTTATGAAATGTACACATGTTAGTCCTTGCTTAGAGTATGATTTCATGTGCTTTCTATAATAGAGTAATAAAATGAAGTGTAGAAGTAAAGAAGTATGATAACGTAAAAGTGGAATACACGTGTACAGAAAATATGTGACAAACCAAGTAGTAGTACTTAAACTGGAAAGAAAAAACGAAAGAAACCAAAATGTACACATATTAGTCCTTGCTTAGAGTACAATTTCATGTGCTTTCTATAATAGAGTAATAAAATGAAGTGTTG
Organism: Lycium ferocissimum; assembly: GCF_029784015.1. Classification (NCBI taxonomy): domain Eukaryota; kingdom Viridiplantae; phylum Streptophyta; class Magnoliopsida; order Solanales; family Solanaceae; genus Lycium; species Lycium ferocissimum. Next base: position 35,410,189 of record NC_081352.1, on the reverse strand, counting down.
AAGTAAAGAAATATAATTGTCACACCCCGAACCATGGCCTGGGCATAGCATGACACTCGAGCCTTGCTTGCATGTGTCCGAGCGAACCTCATGGCTTGCTTGTCAACATAGGCATCAAAACAATATAATCTATATGATGCAATTTAAATGAATCATGAAAATGTAATTTGCGGAATAAAGTCTTGAAATTATCTCATAGCATGAAAAATCATGAAAACGTAATAGTCTGCAAACATGAAAGCATAACTGCCTCTGTGAACTAATATCTCGCTTCTATGAAACCTCTAAAACATGTCCGAATACAAACTACCAAGACATGGACCGGACTACCATAAACCGAATACTAACGGTACTTCATGTTGAACCCCGAGATTAGGGCTCACCAATAAGTCGATAATCGAGGTGATCCCATCGGCAGTGTATGCTCTCGAAAATCGGCATCCGCACCGTGAAGGCGGACTGTGGCAAAAAAAGACGTTAGTACGGTGAATAGTACTAGTATGTAAAACCTCTCCCCGAAATGAAGAAATAGGTACACAACATAGGTATAGGACATGAACCGAAATCGAATGTAACTTGAACATGAGCATGAAACGTGAGTAAAGTACAAAAGCAGTAAATCAATGGAAATACATGTATATAAACCGCTTGTAACGCGGGGAATGCTATAGTATAACCTATAACATGATCGGTACTTGCGTCTGCCAGAGCAGTAACACCAACACACTTGCCGTGGATATGAGATTTAAGTAATAATAAGCATGTAAGGATCAAACCGTAATGAAGGTGTTGCCTCATTTGAGACAACCCTTATCCTACGGTGGCTACGTAGTTTCGAAGGCTATCCGAGCACTTCGGTTAACTAAGCAACTCCCAAAAACATAAACATGATATAGTTGGCTAAGAAGCCCATGATCTTCGTGAAATAACTTGTAATCATGATTTCACGAAATAACTTGTAACATGATTTTATGAAATATCTTGTAATATGGTTTCATGAGATAACTTGTCATGGTCTTGCAAACATGTTCTTGATCCATGAGTAATAACAATAGTTCATAATTATATATATAATTGACTTGAAAACATGCTTGTAACTTGCTAGATAAAATCATAAAGTTTCATATAAATATAATGAGAACACATGAGGAAGAATTCATGATTCATGGATTAAGTTAGGGTTCCTAATAACCGTAATGGAAGATTAGGAATACAATAACGAATATAGATACAAAATTCATGTACATAAATACATAAATACGGGCTACCAATATGTTGGGTTTAATGCCCTAGGATTTGAACTTCATGGATATCAAGAAATGGAGCATGGGAAGAACGCAGAGAGATTCCCACATATGGATGGAAGTTCTACATACCTTAATTGCTCCAAAATCTTGAATTAAAGACTTGAATTTTGGAGAAGATTTCCTAAATCTTGATTCTTGAACCTTGAGATGGGTTTTCTTGAAAAACCCTAGATTAGGAACAATGATTTCTTGCTTAGATTATTAGAGTCTATATGTTAGAACCGAGTAGTAAGGGTTTGGATTGACTTACCTTGATATTTTGGATTGTTGCTAGGGCTTGAAATTGTGAATAATGAAATAAAATAATCAAGGCTTGAATTTATACAAAAGTGAGGCGGAAATTATATGGACATATTATACGGTCCGTATAATATGACCATATTTTATCATGGCTGAAAAATGAACGTCAGTTCGAGGTTTCATGACGACGACTTATACGGTCCGTATAAAATTATATGGGCCGTATAAGTAGTTCGTATAACATGACCGGGAACTGACCGCTCTATACTCCTTCGCAAAATAGCCATAACTTTTTGTATAGATGTCCCCTTGACTCCTATAATATACTGTTGGAAAGGTATTTCAAAAGGCTACAACTTTCATTTAGGAAGTTTTCCCAAATTCCTAATTAATAAAGGGATTATGGTCATTGGAAGTAAGACCTTCTACAAACTCACTTGCAAACATGCCCCATAGAGTAGCTTCCAACTTTGCTTTGCCCAAAGACATTTCTTATGACTTGATTAGTTTTCAAAACACTTCCTATAACCCTCATATTGGTTCCATTATATTATCATCTTATGAGTCAAACCTTCGCCCGATGCTACGAGGTGTTACAATAATAACGTAAAAGTGGAATACAAGTGTACAGAGAATAGGAGGTTGTTAAATGAAGTGGACCCACAATTGGAAAAAATGAAAAGAAACCAAGTACAATTGAAATAAGTCCAAATTTAGTGTACAACTCAGACAGCTTTTTGTACAATTTGTTGTTGCTGTAAAAGTCAAAAGTTCTTAAAGAACGTGAAAAGTCAAAATTGAAAAAGTAAAAGTGCACGGAGGAAATAAATGTGTCGGAGAATTATAATTGAAGCACATACGTGTATACATGAGAAAAGAATATTACTTGCCCACTTTCACTTTTGCACGTCCGTTAAGAAATCATAAATAAAAGATGTATTTTACTATCTTACCTCTATCTTTCTCCAATAAATATATTCTAATCAAAATTGACTATTTTCAAGAACATTTAATACTAAGGGTAAGATGGCAAAAAAATTAATTAATTTTATCTTAGTTTTGCAAATGAATAAATAATTTGGACATATATTTTTAGTAATGTGGCCAAGTAATATGGGACAGAAGGAGTTCGTACAACTCAGACAGCTTTTTGTACAATTTGTTGTTGTTGTGTTCGCCTCTCTTGGACACTTATATATATTAGAATTTTTAGTAATGTGGCCAAGTAATATGGGACGAAGGGAGTACTGCATTTATTAATTCTTAAGGAAAGTGAAAAGTGCACAAGTAAAATGCACGGAGGAAATAAATGTGCCAGAATTAAAATTGAAGTATATATATGTGTATACGTACGAAGAGAATAAATATTCGATGCGACATACAAGTACATAAAAAAGTAGTTGGTCAATCAATCAAGACAATATTACTGAAAGTGTAAGTTGTTATTATTGTAACGGGACTTGTAATGGGACCCACAGATTTAAAGGATAACTCCAACAAATGCAGCGAAAGTCTCAAATATAAAAAGCTAATGGGACCCACGCATACCAAAAAGCTAAAGTATAGCTTTTGGCAAACACAAGTAATAAATCCAACATGGACTTGGTTTTTTGTCCAAGAGTACAAAAGTGCATCTACAAAGCAATTTAGTACAGTTTCTTTAAAGCACCAACAACTCAAGAAAAGGAATCCGCGACTTTTGTAGGACAAAAAAAAAAAAAGTTGAACCAAACTAATACAAAAAAAATATATAACATAAATAGGATTCACGCACTAATTTAGTGCGTGAAAGGGACCAAACTGCAAAAATAACAGTTTGGCACCTACTCACGCGTAAAATTTGTGCGTGCTAATGAGCCTACATATTTTGTCAGATCTTTGTCTCTTCTTTGCTCTCTTTCCTTGCACCATCTTCAACCATTCCCTTCATTTTCTTCTTCTTATTAATTACTTTTCCTCCTCTTTTTTTTATTTTTTTTATTTTTTTTTATTTTTTATGGTGAACAAATAAACGGGTCCTTTTTTTTAAGTTGAGAATCAAAGAATATTGAGAACACATATATTTTTTGACGTTTTCGCACCTTTTATTCTTTTTAATTCTTCTTCCCGTTATTATTCTGACCACAGATGTTGGTCTATCTAATACTATTTGATTTATCTTTCTTCGTTTCATCGTGTATAGTTCATTTGGGGTCCTAATCAAAATGACTCAATAAAAAATCAAGTGAACCAAAATACCCCAAAAAAAAAAGTTACGGAGACTTGAGCTCGTTAAGAATCGCTTTTTAGCGCAGATTTTTACTACGCTTAAAGATTTTTTTTTTTTTTTTGCGCCAAGCGCGGTAAGATTTTTTATGCAATAGAAGCTAGCACTGAAAAAAAATTTGGTAAACTTTTTTTTTTTGAAAAAACTTTAGTGCTTTTTTTTCATACTTTGACCATCGATTAGTCGTGTGTCGAGACTCGAACGTTAATATTTTATATAAACACGATATTTTTTTAATACATAATGTAGAGCCCAATACGTATCAAGCGATACGATAAACGTTCGGATAGTCATTTTAGGGGTTGAAAGGTCCAAGTATGGAAAAAACACTAAGTTTTTTCAAACAAAACTTACTGCACCTTTTCAACCCCCAAAATGACTAACCGAACGCCTATGTATCCTTTATGTATTGGGCCTACATTATTGTACGCGAGAAAAAAATATCGGGTTCTATATAAAATATTGACGTTTATTGAGTCTTGACACACGACTAATCGTTGGTCAAAATATGAAAAAAAAACACTAAGTTTTTTTCAAACAAAACTTACTTCGGGCACCTTTTCAACCCCTAAAACGACTAACCGAACGTCTATGTATCCTTTATGTATGTGGGCCTACATTATTGTACGCAAAAAAAAATATAGAGTTCTATATAAAATATTGACATTTAGAGCCTTGACACACGACTAATCGTTGGTCAAAGTATGAAAAAAACACTAAGTTTTTTCAAACAAAACTTACTTCGGGCACCTTTTCAACCCCTAAAAATGACTATCCGAACGTCTATGTATCCTTGATGTATTGGGCCTACATTATTGTACGTTAAGAAAAAAATATCGAGTTCTATATAAAATATTGAAGTTTCGGAGTCTTGACACACGACTAATCGTTGGTCAAAGTATGGAAAAAACACTAAGTTTTTTTCAAACAAAACTTACTTCGGGCACCTTTTCAACCCCTAAAATGACTATCCGAACGTCTATGTATCCTTGATGTATCGGGCCTACATTATTGTACGAGAAAAAAATATCGGGTTCTATATAAAATATTGACGTTTCGGAGTCTTGATACACGACTAATCGTTGGTCAAAGTATGGAAAAAACACTAAGTTTTTTCAAACAAAACTTTGCACCTTTTCAACCCCTAAAATGACTATCCGAACGTCTATGTATCCTTGATGTATTGGGCCTATATTATTGTACGCGAAAAAATATCAAGTTCTATATAAAATATTGACGTCTCGGAGTTTTGACACACGACTAATCGTTGGTCAAAGTATGGAAAAAACACTAAGTTTTTTCAAACAAAACTTACTTCGGGCACCTTTTCAACCCCTAAAATGACTGTCCGAACGTCTATGTATCCTTGATGTATTGGGCCTACATTATTGTACGCAGAAAAAAAATCAGGTTCTATATAAAATATTGACGTTTCGGAGTCTTGATACACGACTAATCGTTAGTCAAAGTATGGAAAAAACACTAAGTTTTTTCAAAAAAAACTTACTTCGGGCACCTTTTCAACCCCTAAAATGACTATCCGAACGTTTATGTATCCTTGATGTATTGGGCCTACATTATTGTATGCAGAAAAAAATATCAGGTTCTATATAAAATATTAACGTTTCGAAGTCTTGACACACGACTAATCATTGGTCAAAGTATGGAAAAAACACTAAGTTTTTTTTTTAAAAAAAAAAAAAGTTTACCAAATTTTTTTCTTCAGTGCTAGCTATAGCGCAGTAAAATACTGCGCTATGTAAAAAAAAAAAAATTCTTTAGCATAGTAAAATACTGCGCTAAAGCAGTTAAGCTTTCATCTCCGTAACTTTTTTTTTTTTGTTGGGGTATTTTGGTTCACTTGATTTTTATTGAGTCATTTTGATTCCGGACCCCAAAATGAACTATACACAGTGAAACGAGAGAAAGATAAATCAAGATATTAGATAGACCAAGATCCTAGCAGAATAATAACAGGAAAACAAAAAGAAGAATTAAAAAAGAATAAAAGGTGCACCATCAAAAAATCTATATGTGTTCTCAATATTCTTGGATTCTCAACTTAAAAAAAAAGGACCCATTTATTTGTTCACCATAAAAAAAAAAAAAAAAAAAAAAAAAAAGGAGGAAAAATAATTAATAAGAAGAAGAAAATGAAGGGAATGGTTGAAGATGGTGCAAGGAAAGAGAGCAAAGAAGAGACAAAGATCTGATAAAATATGTAGGCCTCATTCACGCACAAATTTTGTGCGTGAAAGGCCAAACTGTTATTTTTGCAGTTTGGTCCTTTCACGCACTAAATTAGTGCGTGAATCCTATTTATGTTTTTTTTTTTTTTTTTTGTATTAGTTTGGTTCAACTTTTTTTTTTTTGTCCTACAAAAGTCGCGGATTCCAAGAAAAGCCAAATTACCCTTGAGGGATGAAGCAGACTGCTGTTCCGCACGATTTATGTTGCTTGTTCGTCCCATGTTCGTCCTCCAGCTCTCGTTTATAATATATATATATATATATATATATATATATATATACACCTTTCATATTAGTAGTCGCACTATCGCAATATAAGTTCTTGTGCTTTGATTTCGCTACTATCCGTTATTTTCTCGTACTTTGATTATCTTATTTTATCCGTGATAGCTACGCTCTTTGCAAATCGGCTTCATCATGGCTTATTCGCTTTCGTTATTTTCATTTCCATATCGCTTTAAATTTCTTGGCCTTATCTGACTTCTTTTTATGCTTTCTATTGAGCCGAGGGTCTTTCGGAAACAGCCGTTCTACCTTGATAGGAGTAAGATCTGCGTACACTCTACCCTCCCCAGACCCCATGTTGTGGGATTTCACTGGGTTATTGTTGTTGTTGTATATAAATAGCGATTCTAAAAGGCTTAATACATAGTAGCCCCTTAAACTTGTTAGAATATTTCATTTAGAGACTCAAACTAAGTCTTGCTCCAATTTGAATACCACAGCTACTAATAAAGTGTTCCCATTAGAAACTTCGGTTCAAATTTTGGAAAAAGCGTGTTTTTATTCATCTATTAGATAGTTAAGTCAACAAATGTCTTTACCCCTCAAATTGTTGGTCTTTAATTTTTGTCCTTCGCTTAAAAATATGGTTGAAAATACCACGAGGTTCTGGTTTTGAACTCCTGTTCGGTAAAAAAAATAAAAAAAAAATAGAGACACACAACAATTTCGCGAGGCAAGCCTTCGCGGAAAGTATGCCTTAAGGCAGAGGTTTGTCAATTTGCCTTAAGGCAAAACTCTACCTTATAAGGCAGTTTTTTTTTTTCTTTACAAAAGTTTGCTCGAATAGACCTAGTTCTACTACGAAACTTTGCCTTGCAATTTTTTTTTTTTACTGAGCTGGGCTTCGAACCCAGAACTTAGTGGTATTTAGGCGAAGGGCAAAAATTAAAGACCACCCCCGAATAAAGGCAATCATGCAAATTGCCCATAATTGTGTGCATTGTCCTCAATAAGCAATAAAACCCCATATACTTTCTACTTGAGGTTGATGCGTATAGTTAGAGGAAATGATATTTTTATGTGATTAACTTAACTACTTAATATAAGAATGAAAACACACAAAAAAAAATCAAAATTTGAAGAGAAAGTGTCTAATTAAAACATTTTACTAGGAATTGAGGTGTTAAATCAGAACATCGCTTAATTCAAGTGTCTGAATGAAATATCATGACAAGTTTAAGGGGTACGACGATGTGTTAAGCCATGCTAAAAACATTTTTTTTGTGCGGAATGCCCTTCAAAGGCACTAATCTTTAATTTTTGCCCTTCGCTAAAAAATCCCTTGGTTCCAGTTTCGAACCCCCGCTTTGTTAAAAATTTTTTAAAAAAATCGCAAAGTAGAGTTTGGATCCGCAAGACAGAGTTTTGCCTTCAGGCATGGCAAAACTCTACCTTACGACAGAGGTTTGCATTAAGGCATTTTTTTTTAAATTCAATTGAAAACTTGTAAAACTCTACCTTAAGGCCTAACTTTTGCCCTAATAGGCCTAATTTTGCTACGAAACTCTGCTTTGGATTTTTTTTTTTTGGATTGAGCCAAGGTTTGAACCTAGGATTTCGGGGTATTAGGCGAAGGTAAAAAATTAAAGATCACTGCCTTTGATGGGAAATCGTGAAAATGACTCTCCTAAAAACTGCTATTTGTGCACTTGGCCCATGACATGTGTAGATCAATCTTGTCATTTTGTATCTGGATTAGCTGCTGGGAAAGTTACATAACTACTAGTAATGAGTAACATATTTCATAATCTACAATTATTAATTATATTACATAATTTACAACTATTAATTATATTATAAATATAGGGTATACATGATTCTATACCATAAATCTAGAATGTTGCTATTAATAAAAGGCTAAAATTAAGGAGTTTCAAGAATTAGTGATAACGAAATTAAATATATATATATATATATATATATATATATATATAATATATATATATATATATCAAAACACATTAAATACTTTTCTAAAAATCTCCAGCATACTCAACTAGCATTCTAATCAATAATCAATAAACAAGTATATTATTATTTATATGATATATATTATACTACAATTATTTGAACAAGTATATATATTATGTATATTGCACTATTATATACTATGTATAATATTATTTGTTATATACCTTATACTTTTTTAGGTATATTTTAATGTACTTTTTTTATATCATATACCACATCTTTTCATCTACTTTTCTTAATATTAATAAATTTAAATAATTTCTTTTAGCCAAAAAGTTTGTCATCAAGTGGGAAAAAAAAAAAGAGGAAATAAAAGGCAAAAAAAATTCTTTTTAAAATGGTAGATGGAATATGAATGTGAAGTTGATTTTGTTTTGTTTATTTGGAAAATTACATTCTCTCTCATGGCCTTTTCATAGGTTTTTTTTTTTTTTTTGGGTTGGGGTTGGGGGCGGGGGATGATTTTGAAAGAAAAAAGAAATTAAAAAGTGAATGTGCATTAATGGTAGTAACCCCTAAAATTAAATATTATAGATATTTGAGGAATGCAAAAGTTGTATTTTTGTAATTAAAAAATTAAAATAGTTGTAATCTTTTTAATTACCATTTTAAAAAGTTGGTTATTTGTGTGATTTTCCCTTAGCTGATGGACCTCGGCCGGCCCAAGTGTAATCTTCAATTTTGCAAACCATGAGTTATGCAAATATGGACTTTCACTAAATGGAGTCATTTGATCAGATTACTAAATTACTAATTTGGGCCTTTCACTAAATCGAGTCATTTGAAGATATGATTATTTGGTCTTTCACTAAATGGAGTCATTTGATCTTCCACATGGGCTTCATGAGTAAGCATCCGGACCATGTCGCCTCAGCTCAGTCGAGTCCAAATTCAATTTATTTTCACTAACTGTTTCCAATAAATTTTTCAATTGTCCATGAGGTGGTCTGCAGTCTCAGATGATGTGGTTCATTAAAAGCCCACAAATCTTTACCTCCAGTCACCCAAAGTCCATTGAAGAACTCTTTGTTCCTTTGTGTTTCATTAGGCTATTTTAAAACTAACACTTCAAGTTGCACTGTATCTTGAAAATATCGTGGAGGTTAAGCATATCTGAATTTAAATATGGCTTTGAGTAGGTGCGTCAAATGGACGGTTGACCTAAATTTGGATGGGTCAAGGGTTGATTGACCCTCTTAAAGTTTACTCGGGTTGAGATGGGTTGGGTCAAAATGGAATAAATAATGGGTAATGTTTTAACCCGCTCAATTCTTACCAAGTGGCAAGTATTATCTTTTAGTTGGTAATCTTATAAGGGAATTTTATCTAGTGTAGAGAACATATAAGAGATTTTATATTTAGTAACTAACTTTAGTTTAATTACATCTAGTAGCTAAATGTTGTATTTCAATTGCACAAGGTAACTAATTCAAAACCCATATTCTCTTATTCCATTGTATCAATCTTTTCCCTCAACCCCCTCTCTCTCTACTCCCTCTACTCTCTCTTCTCCGTCAGCCAGCCGCCGTCGGTCATCTTCTCCGTAGGAGATAGCCACCTCCGCCACCGATCATCTTTTCCAGCGTCTTCGATCGTGTGTATTTTTCATATCTCCAACAGAAATTCTTAAGACCCAAGATCGATCGTGGCGGCGAACTTCCCCGTTGATGATAGTGAGAAAGAAATAGTTGACGGTGGACGATCCGGACGACGGCGCTATTGCCGGATCTGAGTGTATTTGCTCAGATTTGAGTATTTATAATTGTTGTTACTTGGAATGTATTTGTTTTTGTGTTGAATACATAGAAAGAAATGATTTTTGGTTAGATCCTGAACGGACGACGGCACTGTTGTCGGCGATGGAAAAATCTTCGTCGGTGTATTTTAAGATCTGAGTATATTTTATTTCTTGTATCTCAAATCTGGGTGTATTTTTTTCTTGTATCTCAAATCTGAGTGTATTTCAGTGTATTCGTTATTTTTTTAAGTGTAAAATGGAGTGTTTTTTTTAATGTATTTTTTGCTTGTAATTCAAAGGAGATTTTGTTATATACAAATGAATACAGTGAATTTATTGAATACAGCTAAATATCCCTGTATTTTCTTGCATTTATGTAGTTTGAATACAACTAAATTTAAATACAGTGTAAAAGTTGTTACGAATGAATACAGCCAAATTGAATACAGCGAAACACAATCAAATTTGAATACACTTTACTGTAGCTACGAAATGTAATTAGTAAAAGTGTAGCTATGCCTAAAAAAAATCCCCAAAGTGTAGTCATTTGTGTAAGTTGCCCATCTTATAATTTGTAATTAGTATAAGTAACTGAAAAAATATCCCTATTTTAATGATATAACATAACAAGGTTTTTAAAAAGAAATTATTTTGATGACTCATGGGCCAATTTGGGCTACATATCAGCTCAATTTTTACATACACTAAATTGGATAGTTCAAAAAGAACCGAGCTAATAAATGAGGGGGTCATTAATCGGCTCAAACTTGAAAGAAACATATTTTTATGGATTAATTTTACCCCCTGTGAGAGACTTGATTGCTCATTTGGATGTTAGTGACATGAGATGTTACAGTTAGACCTCTTTATAACAGTATTCTCATAAAACAACACCTCTCAATAACAATCAAGTTTTCTGGAATCGACTTTTATGTTTTATTTACCTCTCTATAACAACTTTTCATCTATAACAGTAACAACCATCTTTAAAACAGTACGTTCTTTATAAAATTACCCCATATAGCAACAATCTTCTTTTTTTGGTAATATAGTGATTAATCGTCTTTATAGAAATAGAATCTATAGAATTACCAATAATAGGTGTAGAGATTTTGACCAAATATTTTGATACTTATATACTACAAAAAAAAAGGGTAATTTGCGGAGGTTGAAAGTTGCAATTTGTAGGGGTTTTAGCCTCTTCAAGCAATCAGTAGAGGCTAAACCCTCGCGAATTGCAACTTTCAACCTCCGTAAATTACCTTTTTTTGGTAGTAATTATGACAAAGAATAGTATATGAATATATATTTCCATCATTAAATGTTTTTCTTTCGTCATACAAAGTGTGATTAAGCTTAGGATTTAGATTTTATGCATCTTTTTTTGCCTATTACAGCGAAATATTATTTAAATGGCAATATTATTATAGGTGTATAACAATCATTCGCTATAGCAGTCAAAAATTTCGGACTCAACGATTGTGTTATAGAGAGGTGACTGTATATGATGTCCAATTAAATCGAGAATATTAATGATAAATATTGTTGATAAGTTGCGCTTATGTAGGTTGATATATGAATGCTATGCTCAAAGCTCAGGTTAGTGGCATCTTACTAGCTTAATTAGGTGCATCTGCCTCATTAAACTATTAATCGTTTGCTGATGTCTTTGCTTACACGATAGAAACACCGTACTATTGCTATTAATACCCACACGATCGATAGATTTGGATTTTTTATTATATGTGCTATACTTTCTGGAAAAATATTCCAAACATTATGACTTTCTCTGGGCTGCACTTTAATAATGCAGTGGAGCACTCTTTAATACCTTGAACACAAATTTACTTTGATCAGAAATGAATTTAATTAAGAAGACTTTTGTACTCTTTTTTCCCAGTACAAACTGAGGTAGGATTCAAGAAAGTCCTAAGAGCTTTGTATTTAATTTCATATATAAATATTGCATAACACGACAAAATTTTAGCAGCGTTTTCATTTGCCTCTTTTCTAATCATATATTTAATTGGTTATGTTCTTTTATTCTCCATGGACTTGTGGTACGTAATTGGATGGAATTTATGCCAACGGTTAGGGCCATGATATCTGGAGAGGAACAATAGAACAAGCATCTAGATGACCAACTATATTAATCTAATATTTAAAAAAAATTCCAAAACTTTGTGTACTGAAAACTAAAAATAAAAACAGAGAAAGGAAGGAATTTGTGGTACTTCTTGGATACTATAAAAACCATATCCAATTGGTATTTCACGAAAGCACAATGATGATGATGATTGCATAGATGCCATCTTTTTGTGTTTATTAAGCTTCTAAGTGAAGCTAATAATGTTTGGCCGGACAATTTTCCATATAGATAATTCCAAAGTACATCATGGCAATGCTAAAAGTAGCCTATCACTAAGATTGTGAATATGCTAGTGTTAAGAGTAAAATTATAGTACATCATGATCAAGTCTAAGTTACTATGATAATCACTAGCTAAAACCTATTTAACACATAGTTTATTTTCCTATATCTTCTTTTAGAAAATCAAGTCTCACTAAATTATAAATATCGTTTTTGCGGCAAACACACATATCTACTTCTCCCTCCATTCCCTCCATCCCAATTTATTTTACGAATATTTGTCTAGATATGAAATTTATGAAATAAAGATTTTGGTTTGCTCCTTCTCGATTGATTCTCGTGTCTTTCTTCTTATTCTTTTTCTATTTTTATTTTTCATTCTTGAAATAAGAGTTAAAATAAAGAAGAAGGGAATGAGGAATTGAGTTCTTGTTTTTTTTTTTTTTTTTGGTTAATCATCTAGTATTCGGAAATCACAAGCTCATCTAATTTAAATTCACGTCGTATATAACTCATTTAAGGTGAAACACCCTACAAGGTGAAGAGATGGTTAAGTTTAAGAGATTTTATCCATCCCATCACTTCATGAGGTTGTAATTCTGACTAATCTTTTTCCTCTCATTGAAGCAGTTCAATGCAAACGTTTGAGGAAAAGCAGAAAAAACATATCCATGGCTCCTTCACCTAACATCCCTCAATTCGGCAATATGTAAAATGGAAAACAAAAAAAAGGTCGAAACGCCTAAAAAGTTCCACTAACTTATTCCAGACACATATAAACAAATGAAAAGTTACATTTCCAATTATTCCTTCATTTCTTTTGTTTTAAAGTAATGGTAGTGGCAACTATAATAGATATACAAACAGCTAGTGCTAAAAGCTCCTTTTATCCCTCATTTCAACTAAATTCAGCTACAAACAAAATTCCTTTTTGTAAACTAACTAGCATAATGAAAAAAGGCAAAAATAAAAATCTTTTTTTATCATCTCATTCCCTAGTCGCATACAGTGGTACCAAATATTGGCCAAAGCTGCATCATTTTGCCTGTGCTGTTCCTTCAATTCCTTTGTAAGGGTCACTTCTTTTTCCTTCTCTTTTTGCATTCCCTTTATTTTTTCATCATCAGCCTGGACCTGAATATTACCAGTAGTACTTTTAATTATGTGGCCCCTCCAAAAAGAAACTGTTTTGGTCCTCTTTCTCATTTCATCCCCACTCGTCTGAGTTTAAGTTATATACACTGTCAGTATATATAAATAATTGTTTATACTATCAGGTCACATAAAAGATATGTACAAGTAAGTCTTCTTATAATGTGAGATCTAAAATCTTGAAAATAAGACAGTTCACCTGCTATAACAGATATAGATGATCTAATGATGTAAAAATCTATTAGACTGACGGTGTATATAACTTAAATTCGATTAGGGATGACTTCTAGTGGAATAATTTGTGTAATATATATCTGTTGTTGGCTTGTTGTCTAGGCCTGTTGATTTATCTGAAAGTTCCTCCAAAGGTAGGAGTCCAAAAATCAACTGTGGTTTCATGAGTTACAGGAAAGGTGCTAGAAACTGGGACCAAACATAATCCTCGACTTCTAAGATCTTGCTTTCCTCCCTCTGGATTCACATTTGATTTATCACCACTCTGCACAATATGAAGAAAAAATGAACTCTTTATTTGCAATACGTAAAAAAACATTCAAATTTAACTTCTAAACAGACAGCTTGTGTTGAGGAATTTTTACACTATTAGGTTATCAAAAGATAATTATAGGTCACCATTCATAAGGTATGAGGTTATTGACCTGGAAAATAAGGCCTGCTATAACAGGTTAAAGTACACGGTTAATACAAAAAAAATATTTATACTAATAAATATGTATACTAGTATGTTATCTTTATCTGTTGTTAGCAGATATACATGCCTTATTTTTAAGATTATAAATCAACTTTTGATGAAGAATTACATAGAAATCTTTTTTGAATAAGTTGATAGTGTAAAATTTATTTATATCAAATGTATATACATGTTAAATTTATAAGTTAAATATACAACATTAATAGTCTTTGTTTTAATTTGCACTGAAAAAATAAAAGTAGTTTTACCTGCTGCATGGAAGCTCCACTTTTCATGTATGGTGTGCTTAAGACCTGTTATGTGACACCAAAAAAAAATAATAATAATTAATGCGTAAGAAGTCATTCACTATAAATGTAGTATTTTCTTAACCTAATTTCGTTGAATTGTTCCTTATGGATAAATTAATTAATTTTAGTGGTTTCAAGGTTCTAATCAATTGTTTGAAGAAACTCGGATCCAACCTGCACTAAATTAAAGGAAAAGACCAATTGGATAAACAATTAAAGCAATTAAACATTAGGGCTCTAATGATTAACAGACTTACATTAACTTGTTCATGGAGGAACTTTATGTACTCGATCGCTTCGGAGAGCACAGAAGCTGTATCAGTCTGGGGAAATAAAAAACAAACAGTAATTTAATGTATGAAAGTGTAATTCTTGTGAATTCAAAAGTTAATGACTAGTCACTCAATATACAGCACATATAGTCATAAGTAGGGTGTTTGAGTAAGCTTAGAAGTCTTATAAGTTGATTCAATTAGTCTATAAATACCTGTTAATTTATCTACGTGTTTGGTTAGTACACAAATATGTATAAGTCAAAATTAGTTAAAAGTTATAAGGTGGTCACCCCAACTTCTTACTTTAAACCAACTTATGATTTTTCAGCTTATAAACAGATTGAATAAATCTTTTTATATTTTGTCTCTAAATTTTTTTCTATTCTCAAAATATTCTTCTCAAAATTAAATTCCTAACTCCTCTCCATTTCATTTCATTGTTCATTCTTCTCCTTGTACAAATACTTTTTAATTTATAACTTTTGTAAATAACTTTAAGGATATGGTAGTCATTTTATAGTATTGAAACTGCTTATCTATACTTTTCTTTATCTAACACAAAAATTGCTTATTATCAGTTTTAACATTTTTATCTAAATACATATGAATAATTATTACATACTGTTTATTCGTAAAATCATATAATACCAAAAAATAGTTTTCAATACTAATGCTTATCGGCTAATTTTCAATCAGTTAACTCAAATGGATTGTAGTATTTCTGTTAAAGTGTAAATAAATTTGGGCCAGTTTTTGTAATTACCTTTCCAAAAGGTGAGACTAATTGTTGAAGCGCAGTGATTCTGTCTCCCATTTTCTCTTTCCTCACCTGAAAAAAGAATCAGAAAACATATTCTCATCGAAGGCTATATGATCGAATAAAAAACTAATTAATCTTTTTTTAAAAAAAAAATCACATCCATCATTGGATGTGCATCTTATTTCTTCCAGAAAAAACTTACATGATGCACCATTGAGTTCAATGGAACTCTACAAAAGTTGTCAGTACAAAGACTACCATATACAAATAATTAATCTACTGTCCCATTTTGTCGTTAAAAAATTCATGTGAACTTATGCAAATACCTTAAAAGCTGGCAATGGAGATGGCGCTTCATTCCGTGGTCTCTTATTTGATGTTTCAGTACTGTTAGCTTTCTTTGCTATTGTGCTTGTATTCCTGACTTCTGCTATATGCTGTTGCATGAAAGGCACCACTTTTAGTACTAATGCTTGTATTAATTTACCAAAAGGAGAAAATCAAAATCCACACATTGTATACAAAATGAATTGCAGTTAGTATTACTTTCTATGTCCTATTTATGTGGTACACTTTCTTTTTAAAATCTATTTCTGAAAAAAATGTCATATTTTGTATTTAGAAATAATTTAACTTTTAGCATTTTCAGTTTTTATATTTAATGAAATAATTTATAATCATACAAATATCTAAACTTATTTTAGATCACAAACTTTTAGAAGTTCTCTTTTTTTTTCTTAAATTTCTTGCCCAGAAATAAGGCCACGTAAATTGGAATTGAATACTTCCTCTGCTCCATTTTATATGATACTCTTTACATTTTAGTCTGAATAAAATAAAATAAAATGACACCACTCCATATTTAATAACTCTATAACTTTAATATTATTACTCTACTTTTGATAACATGCCCTTTTTTATCCAAAAAAAAGGAAAAGAAAAGATAACATGCCCTTCTAACTACAAAAATATCATCACATGTCTTGATTAAGACTATATCAGTTTTAAAAATAATTTGGATATATGACAAAAATCATTCTTTCGTCTTAAATTTCGTATTGAGTTAAACACCATCACATAAAATGATACAAAGGGAATACAACTTATTCCATTACGTACCTTTGGTTTCTCATCAACCATTGGATTGGCAAGTTGCGGATGTAAAGAAGGGATGAAACTTGATCGGACAGCGTTCGCGGCAGCTGACGTGGCATTCCAAAAAGGAGTGCCACCGGAGAAATGCGATGATTGGCGGTGAGGCGGCGGCTGTGGCAGCGGCCACTGCTGTTTCGGAGGGTCTGATGTTCGGAGGAATTGAGGAAATTTAGACCATGAAGAAGATGAAGAAGAAGAAGTAGGCATTGCATCAACTGATGTTGGAGGAATATTGACATCACAATTTGATTGGTTATTATAGGAAGGATTATAATATAACGATCTACTAGCACTTGTAAAATGATTGGATTCTTGCTGCTGACTATTATCAGAAATTAATAGCCCTTGTAACATATTTGAAGGACTTCCATAAGGTGCTGAATTTTCAAGATTGTGACCACTAAATACTTGTGATTGATGATCTAAAGAAATGCCCCGGTTCATAATTTGTTTATTATAATCATTCACTGAAGAATCATCAGAATTCCCATGATATATTTTTTGCGTGGTACTCCAATTATGATCTTGTTCATGACACGTTCCTTCCTGCTGATAATTTGCATTTGAACTCAACCCTTCTTGAAGTATAGAACGAAAACCACTCCCAGATTTTTCACCTCTGCTGCAGGAAAAAAAAAATGAAATTAGAATAAAAAACCTAAATCGAAGCTTCATATGAGATGACTGGAATAAGCGACGGAGCCAATTTTTACTAAGGTATGCAAAAATTAAAGAAGTAAGCACACCAAGAAATAATAAGGGGATTCAATATCTGTTATATATATGTCAAAGATAATTTTGACCTTATATGCAATATAATTTTCTTGCAAAGGGGTTCATCACCCTCTAGCTCTACCACTTAGTAGAACATCTATTTAATCTTGGTCGGACATGCAATAAAGATAAATATGCAAAAAATCACTAAACTTTCAATAAATATCAAATTCTGAACTCATAAGTTTCAGAGAAGACTATGATGTTCGGCAATAAAAAAAATTAAATTGAACATATCAAATTTGGATCATGAATGTTTCCGACAAACTATACTCAAGTCCTGACACCGCTGCTAAGTGGTAATTCAAACATAAATTCCACATCTTCAAACCAACTAGAAAAAGCATAAACGCTGCAGAAAATACTACTTACAAGAAAGGTTGGTTCCAATCAAGTCCTTGAGGTGATAACCCTAAGCCCATCATTTGCAAATTATGATCAGCAGATAAAACGCCTCGCCCTACGCCTCCGCCTCCACCACCTATGGAAGATTCAGTGGTGTAACTTCTTTGGGAATCAGCCGGAAAAACCATAGAACTATTATCGGATCTTGCCTTAATGTCCTCAATTTCTGTAGGCCAAACAAAGTTGCTTCCCATGCTACCTAGTGTGGCACCGGATGCTGAAGGCGTAGTACATAATGATATTCCACTCTCAATAAACTTATTCCTAGACGATGATGTTGTGGTTGATGAAGATGTTGATGATTCCCACCAGTTTCCTCTACCTAGTTGAAATTCTTCTGCCATGGCGACTTATTGAAAAATGAAAAAAAAAAAAAAAAAACAAGAAAACAAGAGAGAAAATCTTTTGTGTTCCAAATTGTGGTACTAATAAATTACAATCACCACTTGAATTGAATGTAGAATAGAGCTTGATTCTTATTCTGGAATTTGCTTTGCTTCTACTCGATTGCTTGTTTGTTTGGCTCTTATTTTTATAAAAGAAAGCAGAAAAATGAAATGACTTCGTTTCGCTGCAAATCACTATTTATAGTACCCCTTATTCAAGTTGGAGTTTATGAGAGTTCAGAAATGACCAAAATAATCGGTTGACTTTTGGTGACTGATTAGACAAATGAAAGGGTCACGCACCTTTTTAGAAATCAAATTTAATTTCCTGCTTAGCCAAACAGATTTAATTACTTTAGTATGTTTTAGCTTTGCAGAATTAGCTTATGTTTTTATTTTAGTAGTATTATCTTTTATAGTCAGCAGCACTGATGTTTTTTTTTCCTCCCACTTTAACTTTTGACTTTAAATTATTTTCAATTTGAGGGTTATGTATTTGCTTCAAAAGCTAACACCATGCCAAATAAGCTTTTTCATAGACTGTCGAGTCAATATACCATTGATAGCAATAGACAAAAGTTTACACGTCACACACCACTATAATCTTTGGCCAATGTTTATAATTTATAAAAATCATTAATTACATAAAGCTCAAGAACTGCAATTAAACTAGAACTCTATCATTATATTCTTTGATTAAGCCACACCAGATTTTTTTTTTTTAAGAACTATATGAGATTATAAACATAGACCGTGCGTGGATGTGGACTAATTTTTTTTTTTTTTTTTGCAGCAAAACAAAAGGGGGATAAATTAATAAAGCTACCATGGTTCTAGAAAAGGACTAGTTTTTTTTATTTTTGGGTTAGTAGTGGAAGTCAATGTCGTCAAATATCTTTTGCCACAAATTTTAGTTCACAAAAGCCATCATCTAAACTATGTACTAGAAGCAGCTCCTGAATGCTAAAGGTGGTTGAAAACATGAGAGTTGAGACCATTTATTAGTAAAAAGTAAAATATACTACTCCCTTAGTTTCATTTTACGTGATCTTATTTAATTAAATATAAAGTTTAAAAATAAATATATATTTTTTTGAAATTTGTAATCTTAAATATGCTATAATATTAATATTCTTAATGATATATATATATATATATATAAGAATATAGTGGTAAAGGTTTAAATTAAATTTGCTTTTAAATTGAGAAAGAAATCATTATTTTTGGAACATTTTAAAAAGAAAATAACATCACATGAGTAATTAAGAAAGAACACTTAGGCTCTTATGTGCCCTCCTTGGCCGGAGAATGTTATTCTAGTTAGCTTTTGGCAGCTTTGGTAGGTGAATCTTGTCATCATCTACGTACTATTTAGAGTTTTTTCATTTGGTGTTGTATCCTTATTATAGGCCACCGATTAGTTCGAATTTATATATACTGTGCACGATCTATTAAAAGGAGAAATACTTTATACCTCAATATGTTTACTTTATCAGAGCTCAAATTCAAAACTTATAGTTAAAGGGAAAAATTCTATCCATTCCGATAATCTTTGATGATTACTCCCTCCAAATAAAAAAAAAAGTTCATTTAGCCTTCTTTTTTTAAATTCAAAAGAAGTGTTCACTTATTAAATCAAGAAACAATTAGCCTTATTTTTTTTTCAGATTTGCTCCTATTGAGTGTTATGTGATCAAATCTCCATGCCTATTTAATTAGGGGTAGTTTAGTCAACCCACTTTTTTTTTCCTTGGAGTAAGTAGTTTCTTAAGGGGTGTGCAAATGACTAAGTGGACTCTTTTGATCCGGAGGGAGTACTATTTAGAGTTAAATATTTCTCCAATATGTGCGGCGTATTTAATGACTGCTCATCATCGATCCTTAATTATAATGGCATTCATCAACCTCATCAAAACTAAACATGTTAGAGAGTCATTTGTATCTTTCCGATTGCCATCATCAATATCACAAAATTGATAGATTAGCTTATTGTGTTTTCAAAAAGGTACGATCCTTTTTAAACGTAAATGTAAATGGAGAAGTGTCCAAGAAGATATATGGTCTACTTGCCAGGTATAATCATGTCCCTTTTTCTAGTTCAAATTAAATAATTACGATGATGACACATCAACCCACAACAGTTTGTTCTATGAGTAGCTATGTCCCAAATTTATCTTCGAAAGGATTAGTACATCCGGACCCAAAATGAGAACACCCCATCCCCACGAACAGATTCACTACAAGAAAGTATAGAAATCGCAACAAAATTTTTTATATTTAGCAACAACTTAGTTTTATTGTTGACAAATAATTTTTTTGTTGCCAAAGAACTTAATTTTGTTGCCATATTGTTGCAAAAAGTACTTTTGGCAACTAAAAAAAAAAAAAAGTTGTTGCACGTTGTTGGAATAAATAAGCGGGTGGGAAAAGTTAAATGCGAACAAAATATATTTTTTTGCCAAAAGATATTTTTTGCAATAATAATCAATCTATCGCAACCAAAAAAATTTTGTTGCCAGATATATTTTTTCTTGTAATGATTTAAGATTTAAAATTTATGAATTTCTATAACAATCGCAAGTGAATATATAATAATAATTGAATTTACAGTCAAATATTTAATAAATTTCGTAATACATATACTAAAGCTCAAACAAAGGTCATTGAGTTCACGTGAACCTACCTATAATGTATGGTAGACGATCTCATCCCCAACAATTCAAACAAGAAGAAGGCAGAGGAAGAAGATGCAGCACTAGTTTGACGTGATGAGATAACTCGCCTTGAATATCGATCTTTCTCAGTTTGTTTATTTATCTTTTAGTTTCAAACGTAAAACAAGAGGTTTTGTATACGGAAAAAACTGGGGTCAAGGTTCTTGACCCAACGCCCGAAGGTTCGGGCCAAGAACGAGGAGCAGTAGATCAGTTGAGCTCGACTAGCCGGGGAGGAGCGGTTCGGACTCGGTCATTCGGACCCAGCAGAGTCCGAAGAGTTACGTTTCAGCTGATGAAGGTCCGAGAAGACCGGCCCGTTTCGGTTTTCTCTCCGCACGATGCGCCGTGCAGCTGTCAAGCTCGAAATTCAGGGGATCTCCATGTCAAATACAAATACTTGTACTATAAATAGGGGGTAAATCCTCATAGGAGGGGCATCTCATATTTTACTTTCTTTTACGCAATTACACTAAACCCTAATTCTCAAAGTTCTGTAAGCATCAAAAAGTCAATAGAATTCTCACAAATTGGTTCGAAGTGATTGAGCCTCAGGCCGTGCCATCCGTTGCAATATTAACTGAAGCTATCTCTTACCTTCTTATTCTTAATCATATCTTTTATTTCGTTATTGTTATTCTTCTGCCCTATATACGAATCAAGTCGCATATCCTTTAAACCACATACAAATTCAATTATTACCTTTTTAAGGGGTAAACAGGTTTGTTAATAATAGATATCGCCACCAAGTGAGAATGTGGTTTACGACACTTTTGGATAATTAGGTCAGGTCAAATTATCTATATATCCGATATGTTATCTATCCCAATCTTATTATCTGCTTCACATATGGGGCTAATGTACCTAAAAGGCATAATCATACAATGGGGAAAAGAAGAATATATTTCTGGTATGTTGCAATATGGGTGTGGCCAGATCTTAAGAAACTAAAATACTACTCCAATCATTCAGAAAAACGGAAAAGTTAATTAAGTTTCGTGAGGTGAAGGTAGGGGTGGGTTGCGCCGGGGGAGGGGGGGGGGGGTTGTTCCGGTGGCCGGTGGTGGAGGAAGACCGGTTACCGTTCTAGCGCTGATCACTGAGTAATTGGTACTATGGACTCTATCCGTTCAATTTTTACTTGCCACGTTTCTTTCTGGAGAGTCAAACTATATGAATTTTGGCAAATGTTTTAATATGTGTTTTTTTCATCAATATTAATACGAGAAGGATGACAACTTATAATATTTTTTATATAATTTTTATCATTTAATTTTTATATTAAATTTAAAATATTAATTTAATTGAATTCAATTTAATTCTGAAGATTAATCAAATTAGCGATCGAAGAGCGTGACAAGTAAACGTAAACCGATATTACCGGCAGTATTTTACGTATATTGACTTTCTCCTTTGTTAAGCTAGCATGTCAACGGTGGGTCCACGCGGCTGGCGCGCGTGCAGATATAGTGGGGGCCTCGCTGGAGACCTAAGAGTCAGAGCCTGAGAGCGACGCAAAACATTCTTCTTGTAATCATTTCATTCATCACTTATCTTGTTTTTGAATTTGGATTTCACCAAATGCCTCCTAAATAAATAAATAAATAATAAAAGTCCTTCGTATTTCATCACGCAACGTAGTCTTACACGAGTTACAACCCTACTTATAATTAGTTTCTTTTTCATTTTGCCAAATACATGCATACATATTAGATACAATGTTATTATTAAATCCCTTTTTTTAGTGACCGACCTATAGACTATAGTTTAGTTGATACGCATCTTTTGCTTACTTCTCATGAAACTTTAAAATCATTAAGTGTCAGTTTAGATAGTTAATTAATCAGCTTCAAGTCTGCTTAGACAATGATCACGTCCGATTATTATAAGGTAATGCTTAACTCTCCTTGCTTGCACTTATTCTTATTGAGAATGTTTTATTTTTATTATTACTAATAAAAGACCGCTAGACATACTGTCCAGTGGTATAAATTAGCCAAAAACAAAAAACAGATTATTAGAATATTTAATCATAAGGATGTGTTAAATTTAAAAGATTTGCTATTTGTTACGTACGTGCCACATGTGTTTATAAGTACAATGACCTTAAATGTATGTAGCTATATACGATATTACTGGGCAGGTGTCCTGCAGCCACATAATTGAATGATGTTTAATTATTATTGTAATAATTACTTTGGTTCATAAAATAAAACGACCAAGTTTACTTTAAAACACAACAATCGCATTCTATTTAGGGCATGGGTGGAATCATAATTAATCACTTTGGAGCATACTAGGTTCTTTAATTTCTTTCGGGTAAATTAAAATTCTAAATCATGACCATACTATCTTACAATATCAATTTGATAAACTTTTAAACGTGGTTTGTGTAGTGTGAAATTAAGATATTGAGAGGTGTCATTACTAATCATAGACATTTATAGCAAATCGATGAAGGTAATGATTCTTAGTTTTTGTCTTATTTTAATGGTGTTCTGGTGAAGAGGCAACTTGATCAACAGACATAACTAGGTGGACAGAGTAATAGAATGTCTCATGAAAAAGATATTTACTATTCGTGTTCTTTGGATGGATAAGTCATAAATGTGAAAGAAGCTTAATTAAATAAGAGTTTAGATAACACATATCATTAGCGTAAATAATTTTTATATCTTCACATCATCTTTACCTGTTATAGCATGTAAAATGTATTACTTTCAAGATTTCATTTCACAATTTAGGGAGACTTACCCATGTAGATATCTTTTGGATGACCTAATAGTGTAAAATTTTGTTTATACTCACGGTTAGTACAAAACTTAAGCTCATTAAATAATAAGCTAATTTTATAAAAATTATAAAATAAAGGTGTACCTAAGAGTTAAAATGGCATTTCACTTTTTAATTTTTAAATTCCAACAGTATATTATGAAGCAAATGGGGTACAATAAATCATGATAGTAATGGATCTATTAATACCATCATTTGTTTTTGGATATCATGACTATAGTTCCTTTATAAATCGGCTGTCGGAAGTTATGTAGAATCCGCAGTATTTACTAAAACCATCATTATTTTTGGAGCTATTTATCACAGTACTTAGGTATCCTAGATAAACATACCTAAAAGAAATAATTACCGACACGAATAATATGAAAGTTGCAGCCACGAAATTAAAATTGGAATCGCAAAATTATTAGTGATTGCAATTTCATCATTCACCTAAGTGGTGAATGAAGGAAGAAGGAAAGGCCTTGTAGCTAGGAGATCAATTTTATTTAGTTTTTTATAGAATGGTGAAATAAGAACTTCAATACAAGGCACATGAAGGGAATAAATAGTTGTAGTTGCACTATGGAACAAAGAGAGAATGGTGATGTATGTGGTGACGCCAATATGAGGTGTGAAAAAAGACAAATCAAGTGGAAAGGCCAGTGAGATATTATATGTATATACTAGTAGGTCGACAACATGAAGTGATGGTCTCTCTTCAATCCCCATCCTCATAAACCTTAAAGGGTCATTTGATACGCGGACTAAATTATCTTGGATTATAATTTTGGGATTATAATTCTGAACTAATTTTTCTCATTTGAGAGATGGAATAAAATAACTCCAAAGTTAAAGATAATATGGGATAGACCACCTTATACCATGCCCCAAACGACCCCTAATTAACTAAGGAAAAAGCAGAGGTATTTGTCAGGGTGAATAAGTAAGAGCGACCTTTAAATTCTTTTAAAAGAAGAAGAAGAAAGATCGAACAAAGAAATCTTTTAGAACATGGGGGGTCCAAGTGGAGGTAGTCGCATCCTTTACCAAAGGAAAGCAATTTGAAGTACTCTTTCTCTATTATTATTTAATTGAATAAGAGCTTTGGACCAACGGAAAAGTTATATTAACATGATCTATATATATGTTACGGATTTGGATATGAAGTCAGTCATTAATGTCTGTATTAGGATAAATTGTCTACACTATATCTTTTAAGGCGTTCCTCTAAAAACTGTGTGACGCGAATACTTCATTCAGCTAACTTCCCTTTTTCTCTACTGATTAATTAGGTCCGCATGTTAAGTTGTCAAGAAAAAATACACATTGAATGATGAATTCAAAATTTAAAATCGCGTGGTCAAAACTATTGGGATCTTATTATATGTAAACGTTCTTTTCTGTATTAATTTACATGTATATAATTTGAACCAAAACAATAAATACAGTTAAATTCACAGAACTCATTCTCAATAGGCAAAAGTTTCTTTCAACTAATTGATAAATGGCAATTGCCCAACATAGGAATTAAGTATGATAAAATAAGTTTTTTGTAAGTTAATGGATTTTGTTCGTCATCGAGATGTATAACGATAGCTCTTCCATGAACTTCTGAAGAGTATTTGTGATACTGTTTTGTATAAATAGAAGGTCGTCATGTCTATGTCCCTTTTTCTTTTTGTAATTATTTTACCTTTTATATACGTATAGTAGGAATCGAGCCAAATCCTCAATATATTTACACCGAACTCATGATCAATGAATCAATTGAGTAGTAAATTAGACCATGTACACTTCAACTATATGTGGTCACCTTTAGATTTATTTTCATGTACAATCAAACCTCTCTATAATGATGGCGTTTGTCGGAGAATTTTGTGGCTGCTATAATGAGGTGCTGCTATGTATGTATACTGACATTTCATGTTCAGATCTCATTTATGTTATAAAAAAAAATACGCAAAAAACTATTTTTATGTATCTTTTATGTTATAAATGAAAAGAAATGCTTGTTAATTTTAAAATCTTAATTGATTTTCATATTTCATTAATTAAAAATTAAAAAGAATAATAAATTACTCATAAATTCATAACTAGTTGTGCCATACCGATAAAAGATTATAATCTAAGGAACACATGCATTTGAAATTAATTAAAAGTTTTAATATTTAAAGTTTGATGTAAGAATTCTACAATTGTAGGTTGTTTCGCAATTTTTGGTCTCTTTGTGATAATGTAATGCTTGAACTGACTTAGATTTTTGTCCAAACTTTCAGCAAAAGAGAATTCAATAGCTTTCCATTGAAGGTTGTCTGAGAGCTTCTTTTTTTATCAAGCAATAATAGTGCTAAAATCTATCCAAATAGCCAAATTGAGATTTTTCTGAAAGCAGAAACAAAAATACACATATAGTGTTGGCTTTTGTCTAAGAGTTTAACCATTGACTCTTCTATCTCACCCCAACTATCAGTAGGTTGAGGCTCTTCATTAGCACTTTCATTGTCACCTTCTGCCTTTGTATCTCTTGTTCTTTCACTCCAATAACTCGTGCAATAATCTCTTCATCACTGTAAGTTTCAAGGATTGGAAGTGTTGCGTCAAACTCCATATAAGTGGTAGCATCCTTTGCTTGATTGGTTTTATGAGATGGGATTTGGGCTATAATTTTTTTCCTTTAGATATTCGTACTTGAAATTTACTATGTGCAATACATTAATGATGATTACCATAAATATTTTAATATCTTGTATACATAATACATTCTTATAAAATATTATGACGCAATATTTGAGTATGTCCGTTATAGAGAGGTAATTTTACGAAGAGTGTACCGCTATAATGAATGTCACTGCTGTTATACGTAGAATGTTGTTATAGAGAAGTAAAATATAACATGAAAAATCGGCTCCAGAGAAAATCAGACCGGTATACTGAAGATAAAGAGTTATAACAAATGGCAATTATAGAGAGGTTTAACTGTATACAATTGAACTAGTGTCATTTGGCCGGTGCTAAGCCCGGGCCCAAACCGACGTTAATGATTAAATTTTTAAATATCTTTTTAATTTTTTTTGTTCTTACTTCTTTGTTTTGTAACATCAGTTTGACACTTTCAAATATGCTGTTATACGATGAAATCAATAAAATTAACTTATAAATAAATATAAATTATTAAAAGCCTTGGTATTGACAGATACTTTTGTAGATGTTCTTTCAAACTAAACCACACAAAAAAATACCAAAAAGTCAATGAAATTAAATTGTTGTTACTTTAAGCTTTCTTTTTCCTTCCAAAAGATGCATGTTAAAATAACTTATTTTCTTAATTTAATGAACCATTTTATGAAATCTACATTGAACTGACTTAGATTTTTGTCCAAACTTTCAGCAAAAGGGAATTCAATAGCTTTCCATTGAAGGTTGTCTAAGAGCTTTTTTTTTTTTATCAAGTAATAATAGTACTAAACTATATCCAAATAGCCAAATTGAGATTTTTCTGAAAGCAAAAACAAAAATATACATATAGCGTTGGCTTTTGTCTAAGAGTTTAACCATTGACTCTTCTATCTCACCCCAACTATCAGTAGGTTGAGGCTCTTCATCAGCACTTTCATTGTCACCTTCTGCATCTGTATCTCTTGTTCTTTCACTCCAATCACTCGAGCAATAATATCTTCATCACTGTAAGTTTCAAGGATTGGAAGTGTTGCGTGAAGCTCCATATAAGTGGTAGCATCCTTTGCTTGATTGGTTTTATGAGATGGGATTTGGGCTATAATTTTTTTCTTTTAGATATTCGTACTTGAAATTTACTATGTGCATGACATTAATGATGATTACCATAAATACTTTAATATCTTGTATACATAATACATTCTTATAAAATATTATGATGTAATATTTGAGTATGGCAGTTATAGAGAGGTAATTTTACAAAGAATGTACTGCTACAATGAATGTCACTACTATTATAGGTAGAATGTTGTTATAGAGAAGTAAAATATAACATGAAAAATCGGTTCCGGAGAAAATCAAACCGGTATACTGAAATGTTGTTATAACGAATGGCAATTATAGAGAGGTTTATTTCTGTATACATTGAACTAGTGTCATTTGGTCGGTGCTAAGCCCAAGCCCAAACTGACGTTAATGATTAAATTTTTAAATATCTTTTTAATTTTTTATTTTTTTTTGGTTCTTACTTCTTTGTTTTTGTAGCATCAGTTTGATACTTTCAAATATACTGTTATACGATGAAATCAATAAAATTAACTTATAGATAAATATAAATTATTAAAAGCCTTGGTATTGACAGATACTTTTGTAGATGTTCTTTTAAATTAAACCACAAAAAAATAACAAAAAGTCAATGAAATTAAATTGTTGTTACTTTAAGCTTTCTTTTTCCTTCCAAAAGATGGATGTTAAAATAACTTATTTTCTTAATTTAATGAATCATTTTATGAAATCTACATTGAAATAACTTTTTTATGTTAAACTTAACTATTTTGTCCTAAATTGTATAAGATATTAATATCCCATATTTTGCAAAATATTTTATTATTAAAAAAAAGTAAAATATATACTTCTTACAATTGACTACAGTTTCTTCTCAAAAAAATTTATAATACATACAAAATTATATTTTATAGTTCCTCTTTTAATATGTAGTAATTTATTAGATACATTTTACGTCGAAAGTGTGTGCACATATTTAAATGACATGGTAATTTATTAGTGTCTATAATAAATTCTTAAGGAAAAATATAATTTAAAATAAGTTTAAATAGTAATATTTTCACATAAAAGAATCAAATAAGTATGAGTGTGCTTTGTGGGGACCCTTCCATGGCATCTTTATCTTTAGTGGCATAACAAAGGTCTTTAGAATTTTTAAAATTTACCAAAATGTGTCAAGATTTGTGTCACGCCCCGAACCATGGCCTGGGCGTAACACGGCACTCGGTGCGCTGGCTTCGTCGTGACCGAGCGAACCACATGACTTTCGAGTCTACATGGGACATGTCGATGCGGAATATAAAGTAAACATGCATGAATTGTGAAAACATGGAATTCAATAATCATAAGCCTGAAAATATTATTATTATTATATCATGAATGCGGAATTATGGTAATGTAGCCATTAAGGCCAACTCAACTGAACATGACAACTAACTAGTCTATGAAACCTCTGACACGAATACGTACGCTAAAGCATTCACGGGACAAGGCCCTCGTCATACCTTAAATGCATAATTGACATAAATAAGTAAAGACACAACCCCCGAATGAGATGGGGCTCACCAAAAGCCGATACGAGCAATGTCCTAACGAGCAAATCTGTTGTCCGTCAATCAATACGTATCGTGAAATGCGAGGCCCCGGCAATAGGGGACGTCGGCATATTGAATGTCTGGTATGTAAAAAATCGAAAGAAATAACATGAAATATGGAATAACATGATAAGAACCGAAACCGAAAACCGGACATGAACATGAGCATGAGCATATATATATATATATATATATATATATATATATATATATATATATATATATAATATGATAAGTAGGGAGAGCATTTCATAAACCGACCACGTGATATCACCACGTGGGTACGTGGAGTCCGGTACCTAGCGGGACTAGCGAGCCCATACCTTGCCGGGGTATAAGGTGGTAACGTGCCCGATGGATCCATTCGGTGTAAAATTAAGGAATCGTCCTAAGCGAGGCGGAGCGATCCTTGTCCTACGGTGGCTACGTAGTTTTGGGCTATCTGAGCCGTCTCGATAATCCGTGCAACTCCCAAAAATATGAACATAATATAGTTGGCTAAGAAGCCCATGATTTTCGTGAAATAACTTGTAAATAACTTATAATCATGATTTCACGAAGTAACTTGTAACATAGCTTGTATCATGGTTTCATGAGATAACTTGTAGCATGGTTTCATGAAATAACTTGTATTTAGCATGTATATTTCTTGTATCATGGCATGAAAGTAATTATATGATTTAATTGCCTGAAAACTTGTAGACATAAAGGATATTCATGAAATAATCATTCTTAGTCAAAAGCATGCATGCAAGAACCAATGGAATACAAAATATGGGTTTTCATGGATTATAGACAGATTCTCAATAATCGCAATGAGTATCAAGAAAACAATGATAGAGTAATAGCAATTCAACAGAAAAATACTAGAGTTTTCTCCAGCTTTTTACAACTCCTGATTTTTATAGGGTAACGGGATGGATGGATTTATTCTAGTCTTTATAAATGATAAATCTTGTAGAATACAAAGGTTCTTGATTAAAATATTTACCTTGGAGGAAACCTTAGGAAACTAGATTGCCAAACCAAATTCTTGAAGTGTTTCTTGATTTTTCTTGATTGCAAGAATGAGTTTCTTGCAAGATTGAAGTGTCTAGGTTCTTTAGGGATGGAGGTAGAGAGAAAAAGAATAGTCTCTTAGGGTTTAGAATAGTGTTAGGGACGTTTTTACTTCATACAATAATAAAATAAGGAGTCCCAATTAGAGTAGGAAAAGGCTAAAAACGTAACCCAAAATCTGAAAATTCTGCTCCGACCAGTGATAGTAAAAGAGGCATAACTCTTAGCGCAGAGCTCCGTTCGAGCTCCATAAGATACCTTTGGAAAGATATTCCAAAGGGCTACAAATTTCATGTTTTAAGTTTTCCAAATTATCAACTAATCAAGGAGTTACGGGTTCCCGAAGTAGGCTGGTCAACCACTTTCGTAATACGTACAAACTTTCAAATTTTTCTCTAAAACTCTAACGTTACTAGCCTAACATGAGTTCTAAGATACGAGATGTTACAATATCTCCCCCTTGGGATCATTCGTCCTCGAATGGTGGGTCTTGGTTAGGTATCGGACTGGACATGGCATGAATACATGAACGTGATGAAAATGACATGAAACATAAGAGCTTGACATGATTACATGAAAACATGGTCATGGATCATGAGAACTGAATACGTGATTACATATAACATGTACATAGGAACATGAAACTGAGTAGCACCTACATGAACTAGAATCATGAAACCATTGTCCTCGATTCATAAATAATGATTAAGAGTTACTACTAACTCTAGAATTTACGAAAATTATGGGCAGGACTTCCTTCGTAATTCGGACTCTCATGACATTTCTCAAATGCTCGTCAACTAACTAAAGTATCAACATAAACCTCGGGGTATCTTAATACGTATGATGTGGCATAATCTTAATTACCGAAAAACATGAATACGGGGTTTGCCCGAACACATGATTATTGGTGAATGATTACATGATTACTATACATGGGGTTTGGAAGAGAATTTGTAGCCATGAATGACATGAGTACTGGAAAATAGGCACGAACATGACGTGATTACCTGGACGTGAGGAGCATGACGTGGGACATAAATACATGAAGACTGGCTGGCATAAAAACATGAGTGCTAAACTTTTATAATAGATAAACACGTGTAAACATGGACATCAACATGAGATCTGAATGTCGAAAACATGATTGTTACAACATGAGGGTTGAATACTGAGCGTAGGTAGGATTTAAACACTAGGAATATGATTCTAACATAGGTATTCATAAAGATCTAGCGTAGGCATGACATGATACATCAAATCTGAGTAGAATACTTTTGAGATAAGTACCATAGAATATCTTAAGGGATCTCACTATGAACTTGGAACATACCTTACTTCGAACCTTACCTTGTTCGCTCTGAAACTTAGATATGAATATCTTGGCTTACCTTGCTTATTATTGTAAGCGGATCATTAAGGAGTGAGAGAAGGATCATTTATATGAATCGGACACTTCATCTTCGAAGATAGACGTGGCATGGGTACATCACCGAAGAACATAACATGGAACATGTATACATGGAAATGGGACTAATATGGCATAAGACATGAATACATGAGTAGCATGGCATGGGGCATGAGAGACACGGCATTTACATAAGTACTTCGAAGCTACATACCCTGACATTTAGACATTAGGTCATGAATATTGAAGTGTGAATAAAACATAAGTGTGACTTAAATGGAGTATAAGTTGTAGGCTTCACTCCTGAGTACTTAAAGACATAGGGATGGATAAGATATCACTTTTGGAACTTAACTATACTTACAGAATGGGACATGGTTCAACATAGTTTACTCTTATTACTGTAAGTCGACACTCTCATTATAAAATAAGACTCATGAAGGAAAGGATCATAGGCATGAATGCTTCGTTCGTCAAGCACCTAAGGCATAAGTAGAAAGTCACCTTAAACTTACACAGGGCATAAGTACTTCGAAAAAGAAAATGACATCCTTTGTGCCGAGCTACGAGCTGCTTTAAAACAGTAACCAGAGGAACATAAGCATGAGTTACGTAGAATCTTGGGTAGGACATCCATCTTGACTTACTCTTATCATTACCTACCAACCCCACTGTTATGCTATTTCTATATGTGGATGCTCAAAGAAGTCCGTCGTGGGCATGAGTACGTGAGAACGTAGGTAGCATATCTTTGGAGTTGAAATAAATCATTTACCTAAGGCATTTTTCCCTTGTTCAAGGACCGGTGGGCATTCCATAGGATTCTTAGTCTTTCAACTATTGTGTTACCTTTTCCTCAATCATTATCAAAATCAACATCATATTCAGAAAGCACTTAGAAGCTAGAACGTGGTCATGGGTATAAAAGCACGATAGATACGTGAGACATGAATGCGGTCTTTAACCTTGGACATGAGTACAACCTGATGTGAGAAACATGAAAGAACATTCCCTTGCATAGCTTACTAGCGTATGGAGTCTTAATTCTTGTATCTTAAACATGGAGTGTAAAGCTTTAACAAGGGCATAAGATAGGTATGCTAGGCATGTATAGAGTACGTTTGGGCATTAGTACTACATAGTGCATGAATTATTCTGGAATTGGAAACGTTACATCTTTAAAACCCTCTGTTCGATCTAGAACTTTATCTCATAACATAAGTACCTAGTACTTGATCTCAACGGGCATAACAAAAATCGTCTTCTATGCACCTTATCTTGGTCGTATGAAAGCGTGATCTTCTGACATTATCCTCTGATGCCTATCAACTTACGAAACACAACATCTATATCGACACCTTATCATATTATCTCCCCCTTAGTTCAAAAGTAGACGTCTAAAGCCTGTGGATCCCTTAAGTTAGCGATAAGTGGTCATCTAGTGGTTCCACTAATTTCCTCTAAAATACTGACGACTCATTTATTTAGCTTACTTCAAGCAAGTCTTACTTAGTGGGAAAATTGTATTACTTAAATGAATGGGTTTCTAATGTACATAACTGGCATAACCTGGGGAAAACTCTTTTCTGATAATTCTTAAAGGCTCTTCTTCTATGACTTGTTTTAGGCCACATAATTGGCATAACCTAAGGACATTGTATTACCCTTAATGAAATGATTTACAGACACACAAATATCTATGACTTGTTTTAGGCCACAAGTTTCAATGTCCTTCTTTTCTTTCTTAAACTTCGTGCCTAATCAAACTATATCATATAAATTGGGACGGAGGGAGTACATTTTTCTACCGGATAACTAATTTAATGTATTTGCAGTTTAATGATATCTTATTAATAAATTTTATAATTATTAAAGTTTCTTCATCACACAATTTGATGATTTTTAACGAAAACTTTACTTATGAAGGAGAAAGTGAAGTAGAAAAATTAGCAAATCTCAAAGGGATACAAGTGATTCGATATCCTAAACTAAGATGATAAAGTAGGATAATTACAACTTGCAAAAATCATAAATCAAAAAATATTTTCATATTTTTGTGAATTTGTGAGTGTGTGATTTTATTTATAGAGAAAAATAAATCTGTTTTGATACTTATTAAATTATGCACTCATTATTTTGTGTTAAGGGTTTATCTTTGGTTAAATGTGATTTTTAACCTTAGTTTTAGACTAAATAATTTCTAAAATTATACGAAAATCATTTTAGTACAAATTTTTTTAAACACATGAGCTCGGTAAAGTATAAATATAATGTAACAGAAATGCCTGCATGTAAGTAAACAAATTTTCAGAAATTCTCAAATTCAATAATGCAAGTATAAAATAAAAAATGTAAGAATCTACAACCAACGAAACAATAACAGGAGGAAAAAAAAAAGTTGGAGGATAATAAGCAACAAATGAAAAAGGAAAGATAAGAGATCGGCAAGAAGTAAGAATATCTAGTGAAGAAATGATTGTTTTTTTACGATAATAGATAAGATCAATAGAAGAAAGTGAAAGAAGAAATAAGGTAGGTGTTCGACAGCTTTTAAAAACTAGACCATAAGAACAAAAAGTAAAGTTGACGTAGGGATCTAGTAGCTCAGTTGGTTGGCTATTGAGCTTTCACCCTGTTGGTGAGGGTTCAAATCCCCATGTTGTAATCCCCTCCCGCATTTTCCCTTCCCCTACCCCTATGTAATAAAATAATTTTTATTTAAAAAATAAAATTAGAACCTAGAAGTAATTAATTAAAAAGTTTAACATTAATTTGAAAATTTTTGTGAGGACTACAAAAGACCTTGATTCTCTCTTATACACAGTATATAGTACTTAGTAAGTAATATGGAGTATGACAAGTATAGCATATTATTATAACCTTAGGTGAAAAGTAACACGTGCAAATAGAAATACACGTACGCCCACCTCCCATAGATGTACTAATCTAGCAAACTATCATGAAACTTCCATATTCAAACCATCAGCCTTTTAATATTACATGATTTTAGTAGAATTACACTTACCTACCATGCGTGCTTTAGACGACTTGTTTTTCTACTCATTGACCTTTTCTTCTTGGTTTGCTTTTCTTGCGGTGAATAAATGCATCAATTGGTAACAAGTAATCTACAAACTAAATAATTACACAAATAGGAAAACAAGTAACTCAAACTAAATATCAGTGATAACACCATATGTCTTCCACATCCTTTTTTATACCTTAACTACGATTAATTAATAGGTATTTTTACCTCATTGATTAATTACTTAACCATGGCAAAATACATCAGTCTGGTGTAAACACCAAATATGGATGAGTTTTTACCTTTTTGTATAGATATCCCTCTTTTATTTTTAATAATAAATAGAATTAAAATAGTAATATTGTATCATAAAATGTTCATCAAGGCCAGTGCAACTTGTGAGTTACCCTGCGATTTTTCTATTTAATTTATGTTTTGAAGTCCTTATCAATTAAATCTATGTAAAATTGACATATTATTGACCATATCAACTTACTTTAAGAGCAATGGCCTCAAATGCACCCCCATAAGATTTTTATTTGGAGAAGAATTTAGTGTTGAAAACCTGCTTTTGGTATTGACGTTTGACTCACGATTTCAATGCCTTGTACGACTGTCTCCGTTGAATTTTTGGTAGTCTGACTTTCAATCTACTGAATGACTTATTTGAATTTGCCAAGTTTAAAGGAAGTCCACCATATTTTTCAACCATTAATAAGTACGTCAAATGTGACCGAATAAAAATATATTTTTGACTACTGGGAGGTGTCCTATCATCAAATGTATTTCTAGCCTCATCGATCTCAGGTGGGTTTGGACATTTTGTATTGACTATTGGTGTTTTATTAAAAATTTATTACCCTCGCATATTATGTTAAAAATATCTCACATGTCAAGGTTGACTTTAAATTTTTATCTTTTTACCCGTCATGC
Source organism: Lycium ferocissimum (assembly GCF_029784015.1). Lineage (NCBI taxonomy): Eukaryota > Viridiplantae > Streptophyta > Magnoliopsida > Solanales > Solanaceae > Lycium > Lycium ferocissimum. The sequence continues at coordinate 35,374,607 of NC_081352.1, read as the reverse complement.
CTAGTGTATGTGGAAGTGAAATAGAAAACTGTGTGATAACTCTGTTACATCATTCGTTATTTCATTTTATATGGTATTTACTAATTTCTTATTTGTCCGTTCCAAAAAAGCCACTTTTTTAAATTTAGATTCAATCTAACTTATAAATAGAATTCTCTTTTTATGCTAATGGCAAGTTTTTATTTTCACACGAAAAAGTGGACATATTTAAGGAGAACTTTTTGCAAAGATAGGCTCTGGTTCTTTACCATGCAAGGCAAATGATATTTTTGCCCTTCGGACATAAGCCCATTTACCTTAATGTGATACAAAATCATGACAATCCAGTAGATTGTGAGTCATTCAAGAGGACAACTAGCTAGGTTGTTGAAAATAGCATGAAGTCTTACCGATTTATCATGACTTGCATATCAAAATTGCCGCGTCGCTTTACCATCTTTGTAACTTAACTTGAGTGTATTTTAGTCTGGGATTTCTCTATTCCCAGACGGAGCTTAACCTGAGTCTCGGTTAAGAACGACGATTATCTTAAGAAGGTCGTTTCTGAATAGTTGTAAAAACCATAGACAATTTTCAAATACTGCCGCTAAAATAGTCTTTCTCTATTTAAGATCACAAGTTTCAAAAGTTTCATTTCTTTCTTGAACTCTGTGCCCAATATGGGAGAGTGCATTATTTTGCTGTTAAGAGTACTTTCTTTACATCCTATTTTACGTTCCTAATTAAGAAAGCGGCTCTCGACCGTGAACTAATTTAGTTTTTATTACAATTCCTAAAACGTGAACATTGAGAAATGAAAACACTTATAATGACTTAATAGTTCACTAATCTTAACGTTTTCTTGAATTCTTCCTCCGTAAGCTGCGATTTAACACATTGTTTAAATTAAATAACGAACTTTTTATTTTACAGGCTTTTGATAACTTAGAACACAGGTGTGGTTGAGAGGCTTACCTCATTGTTGCATCATCATAACACATGTACTCCGTTCAAAAAGTACAATATAAAATACGCAATTTTGTGGGTCTCCTATTTTATAATTAAAAAATTAACTGGCAGGTTTTCTTTTGATATATCAGTATGCACAATGCAACTTTCTATAAATCATGATGAAAGTTTATCACAACTTTCTACATTTGTCATGATTGATTTAAAGGCCATCCGGACATTTTGTTCACATTAGTCCCAAATTCCTCTGGCAACTAGAGAAACTCCACGACTGTGAAAAATACAACTGATTTGTAGAGAAAAAAAAAGTCAACCACTAATGAACAAAATACTTAGACGAAGGCAAAGACAATTTAACTATAAGCATTTTGGTAGTTCAGATGTATGTGCTTCCCTAGTTGAAGACAAAGACAATTTAACTATAAGCATTTTCCTAGTTCAGATGTATGTACTTCCCTAGTTGATTCATAGATAACTTAGGAAATTTTTTTATCTTCAAATTAAACGTCATGAACTAAAGAAACAAAAGAAAAGCAGGTAAGCATTATTGTTGCTCGTAAAAATAAAGATTGAACGGTTGGGTAAGACATTTATGTCATACTCACGTAACCACAGAAAATGTAGGCTGTATTTCACTTAACCTTATAACCCTTTGAAATTGGAAAATAATATCCAGTTGCCTTTATAAAGCCAAATCACCTCAAAAAGAAATTATGACACTTCTTATTATGGGATTATAACACTATTTTCCCAAAAATAATTACAGAATAGCATCGCTTAGGGATTAGGAAAGTTACATTCTTCGTCCTTTTTGGTAGGAAACAACATTATTTAATTTTCTGTAAGAATTAATAAACCCAATAGTAATCTTACAGATAAGCTTTTATGAGGAAACTATTTAACTATTTAAGTCATGTGATAAATTCAGTGAACTAAATTTGTTTGTACGATGAAAAATTTATCCTATTACCTAATGCAAAATTTAACCCATTGGGGCGATGGAAACTTTTTTAAAAAAGGCCATGTGATGCAAATGATCTGGAGGAGACAGATTTTTTATTGCGAAAATTACAACCAAATACCATTCGGCCATTTATGTTGCAAAATATGTTTATAGCATACAGGTAGTGCATACTTTATATAAAATATACATACACTATACATATAATATACATACCTATACACAACATATACAGCCGAAGTGTATAGATGGTGTACAGTTTGGTCATGTCGGTAAACTAGTTGGCCAGCCAAAGGGTACATTTATGTAAGTTTCCCTCCTAGACGTAAAGCTAGGCCCAGTTAATGCTGTACTTCTGATGAACTTGGCCTCTTTTATCAGTTATTCCATACGTGAGCCCACCTGATTCAAAGTCATGCGTATCAGTTAGATCATAAAGGACCCAATCCTGGACGTAAAGCTAGGCCCAGTATCTGGGGAAATGGACAAATGGCCATTGTTCAGAAAGCTAATGTTGTTGTTCTTGATTCTTCATTTTTCTTCTTCAAATCAATAACACGATGAAAACAGAACATTTCATAATGTGATCAGTGCCAATATTTTTTTAGCTCCCTTGTTATTTTCTTCCCGTTGACTCTTGATAATATCACACCTCTGAACCCACTTCAAGACTTTTGGGGGTAGCCGTGTTGGTTGACTTTAAAAAATTGAGGGTGTGTTTGGGTCGATTTACCAAAAATCAACATATTGGGCTGCTACTCCCTACTGGACTTTGGGCCATGAATTTCAGGCTTTAAGTTTCACCAAGCTGATTTATACAAATGTTCCCTGTTTAGGTCACCACTTGGATTTTATCCTATTCTTAGAAGTTGTGCAAATATAGCCTAAAAATGGATGGGCTTGGATACAGTTCCCTTCCGATAAATTAACTTATTGGGCTGCTATTCACCACTATACATAGGGCCGTAAATTTGGGCTTAAGTGTCGTTTTGATCTTTTTTTTTTTTTTGCGCGGATTGGCCATCGTTTGGGGTGGTCTTCAATTTTTTCCCCTTAAAATTGGTAGCTTTTAAGTTTTGTCTATTGCCAATATCTCGAGGTTGTGGGTTGCCCCGCACGGTTCAAAAAAAAAAAAAAAAAAAAAATCCAAGGCGCCTTTGCGATTTATTTTTATTTTTTTTAGCGAAGGGCAAAAGTTAAAGACCAACCCCAGCGAAAGACAATCCTGCAAATTGCCCGTTTTGATCATGTGTTCTATTTGAAGAAATTAATTTTACGCATATCCCCTATCCTCTCCCTCACCACTCCCCCTAAAAGGGAAAAAAGAAACTTTTGTAGATGCTAATGACAAATTGCATAATACTAATTTCAGTTTAAATGGGCTACTTCCTTTATCCATTGTCTTATATACTACTATCTTTTTTCCTAGTCCCTCTTTCGGTTCTACATTTTTGTTTTGTGATTCTATGTGAAAAAGTTACTTCACAAATGTTATCAAAAGTACATTCAAGCATGTAATTGTACTATAGAAGTTATTTATAAACGTTTTGATAGTAATGATTATCTTTTAATTTGAAGTGAGGATAAGAAATATGAGGTGCAGAAAAGCAAACAGAGGCTTATAAGACTTACACCATACATAAGTTCTACGCCTACCCAATGTCAGCCATTACTTGCATTGTGCCTTTTCCTGAATACAAGACTATAATAGGCATCATCTCTGTGTAGATGACAAAAACTAATAATTGTACTTCATCACTGTATTAAAAATAGCTGCCCCAATTTTAATTTGACCGTTGTAGCCAAAAAAAAAAAAAAAAAACTTCTAGTGACGGCATTCAATTTTTTTTCATAATAACGTCCCTTCAAACATAGACACAGCCAATACTTATGTTACACGCCGCCTTTGAGTTCCCTATTTCTTTCTGCAAAACCCTTGTCTCCACGTTTCTGTTATATTTTGTTTCTGTTCATTGTATTTTCCATTAAAAGACTGATCATTCTTGGGATTAAATGGACAACTAAAAATGTCCTATAAAAAAATCATAAACTATAGCCAGGTCAAAGCACAGACTATTGTGGAGTGCTTGAAGTTGTGAAGACATAGCAGGATAATTTCTCATTATTAAAATAGTTTATTCATATTAAAATAAAATCCACTAAGCTTATTAGATTCAATGTTGTGACTAGTATTAAACATTTTTTCACTACAGAACATAGACAACGCTCTAATTAATTAAAGCTTGTGCTCACCACTTAATGCAATATGGGCCAGTTTTTAGGCCATCAAGTGGCTATGTGAGACAAAAAACGAAAAAAATACGTTACAAGAATGAGGATTTTCCGGACTAATTTTGCAAGAAAGTTGTAGGAAATGGTTTGCGTAGGTGCAACTAGGGGTGTTCACGGTTCGGTTTGACTCGGTTTTTGGTTAAAACCAAACCAAACCAATTAAGTCGGTTTTTTTTAATATTCAAACCAAACGAAACCATTATAGTATAAATTCTATCGGTTTCGATTTTTTCTGTTTTATCGGTTTGGTTCTGTTTTTTCGGATTTTAAGAATGTATTAATACAAAGAACCTTTGAATTAAATGGTAACTAAATAGGGCTTTGACGTGATCCATTCAAATCTAAGAATCTTCTTAATTATTTCATTTAGCTTTATTTAGGTATAGGCCTATGGCTATGGGTATGGGAATTACAAAAACGTAACATCTACTTTTCGTGATTCTGGTTATTCTCCCTACATATAGCCTTTTGATATTACGAACCCTCGAATTTTTGTTTGCTAGACTCTAAAGCGACTTTCTTAGTCCTCAACTTGCAAACTTGATGACCAAGAATAGCCACTCGAATCTTTTTGCAAGACAAGCTACCATCGTTTTTATGAAGCATTGAGAAGAAAGCACAAAAATTAAAACGGAAAATGATAAACAGAAAGACAAAGTCATCTACCAAATCTTTTTAAATTTCAATTGCCATTTTCTTCCCTTTAATTTGTTACGGATAAAATGCTAGTTTATTAGTAGTAATTCAGATGACATGTAAAAGAGGGAACTGTAAAACTGGATAAGGGGAAAATTTTTATTTTACCTTTAGCAAATTTTTATTTTATTTTACCTTAAACTTAAATGGGCTACACTTTTCTTTCTAATTATTTGAATTTATATTGGACTTGGTCTGAGCCAAAATTTTGAAGAAGATATATATATATATATATATATAAAATAATATTTTAAATATGTATGTATCTATCGGTTTGGTTCGGGTTTTTTTGGTTTAACACCAAACCAAACCAAATGTTATCGGTTTTTTTAAATTTAAAACCAAATCAAGTCAAACCAAGCCGGTTTTCGGTTTATTAAATCAATTTTACTCGATTTACCGGTTCGGATCGATTTTTCGGTCTCATTTGAACACCCCTAGGTGCAACGTCTCTAAGTACACTGTGGATGACGAATTTGGGCCCGGTTAATTGGGCCTGGTTTTATGAGGCCCGACAAGAAAGCATGACAGATGTAAACCTCATGTGTGGGTGGGGTTTAAGAATGAAAACTACGGAAAGTGTTCCAAGGATTAGTCAAATTCAACAATCTGTTTTCTTATTTGCATTTAAGGGGGGTGTTATAGATGGTGGGTGGGAGGGCCACACGTGCTGATGTTCAGTGTCTTGTTAACGGCAGACACGTGTGAATGTGACATCTAAATACGTTAGTATGTGACGCTCCCTCAAACACGCTTTTGTTTAACTATCTGGTATCTAAATTTCACTTATCTTACTAACTCAACGATTTAACTCGAATTCTTGTCGATAAGCATGTAAATAGAGGGTAAAGTCGACATACTAAAAAAGTCTTCTTCTTTTTTTCAAATACAAAACTAGAAACTATATATTTAAGTGAAATTATCTAAACTATCCCATCAAAGAAATTGGGATTAAAAAAAATGAAGAACTTCAAATATAAATGGATATTCAAGTGACTAATCGCTCTTTTAATCCGATGACACGGAGTGCTTGCCATAGCATTGAGCGTGTTAATAGAGGAGTAAGCGACACATACTTAAAAAGAATCTTTTTTCAGAGTACATATCTAGAAATTATATATTCAAGTGAAAAGATCTAAACTATCCCAATTGGGATAAAAAATTGAAGAACTTCGAATTCAAAAGGAGATTCAAGTGATTGATCACTCTTTAAATCCGATAGTTTGGAATGCTTGACTTGCCTTAAACAACCCTCTATTCAAGTATTTTCAATATGAAATGACGACTTTTTTGCTTCTCGATTGGTGTCTGAACAATGGTGCTTGCGTTACGGAAAAAGCACGCCCATATGGTCCGGCCTGCACAAGTACACAACACAAAGCCCTTCCACTCGCTTTGTGAAATATTGGTGTGCCATCGCTCTTCCAACTTTCGCCCATGCACCCATAAATGTGACATTTCACGTGATTTTGCGTCCAAAATAAAGAAATGTGTTATATGTAGTGTTGACTTCCTTCTAAATAATCAATTTAGCTGATCATTAATCTATACTAAGCTATTATTTAGTACGGTGCTATTCTTTCTGCTTCGTCGACAGTCGAATTTTTTGATGTCCCACTTCATTTTCTTATATTACTCTTGTTTCTTTTAAAGACGAAATTGGTTGGACATTTAATTATCTGTAGTTTATCTAAGCTAAATGGACTTGACTTCTTGTTTGAAACATATCAAAAGTAATGCTTCAGAACACTGACTTTTTCTATTGTTATGTTATAATGTTGTTGTTGTTGTTGTATGTTATAATGACTGAAAGAGTGATGTCACCAAGATTTAAACTCTAATTAAATTTTACTTTCCCTTATTACTAAACTGAAATAAGAACTATAAAACTTAAAAGAAAAGTTCTCTTGATTTAAAATTATATCTCATGTGTTACCTACGTTTTGACTTTCTATATCCAACTATAGAAATTGATGCAAAAAAACCGAAGTAAATTTTTACCAATTTTTCATTTTTGAGGTTGATTAAATTTTGCTCTACTAGACAGGAGGTGTTAGTAATTGACGTTTTATGTTTTTGAAAGAAAAAAAAAAAAACTCATTTGTTGTTTTACGTAGTATTCGCCCTACTATTGTTCAGTGGTGCTTACAATTATTTGCGAAGGCATTGTCGAGATTTAAAACGCGTCCTTAGTTCCTCCTCGATAGAGAATTACATTGACAGCTAATTTTTGTTGCGGAACATGCATTTCTAGTTGTAATCACTGAAATGTACCGATTCAGTTATATGGATTATGAAGCCTGTCCGTGCCGAAATTCAACCTTCATTGAATATGTATTGATAGCGGTAATAGTCCAAATCATAGATCCAACTAATCGGCAACTGCAAGTTAATGTGCAATAGATATCATAATATATATACTACTTCAGTAAGGATCTTTAAGATTCTCAAATAATGGTACACAAGATCTTTACCAATCATCAAATTTATACAGTTTCGGATTCCATCATGTGACCATCTCCTCTATTCTGCTCACCCTTAATAGCAACCATAAATAATTGCAGTAAAATTCGTTCGCACTTTGTTTTCTTCGATTTTCTTCATCCCGAGTTTTTCTTTAAAGAGTAAATAAAGAATGAGAATAAACTCAACCAAGGTTTGCATTGCGCGAGAACGATTGTGAGAGACGGAGACAAAATTTCAACTGTAATGGTTTCTGAATTTTAGAACGATGACTTCAAATGCTGATAATTGGATTCTAAAATTAATATTGTATATATAACAAAAATATTCAACACAAATACATTGTTTGAGCAAAATCTATTTGGTATGGTCGAATCCGTATCTAGGCTTCTACAGCCCAAGTTGTATGAGGCAAAAACTCCTCCTACTTATTCCCTGCCCCTAACGGTGGTGGAGAGTCCCTTTAATAAGAACTACTCCTATCATCTGACATTGTTTTACAACGAAAGAGAGCCATTTATATGTGTGAATAATACGTTTTTTCTAAAGAAATATGTATTTATACATTATGCCAATACCACTAAAAAGTTAACACTAAATAATAATTTAAGATTGGAAGCAAAGCTTTTAAATGATCACATCACTCATACAACGTAACTAACCCGAAAATCGAATTTTGATGATAGATCGAGTCGTTTACTCTGTAATGCTGACAATCAAGACCATGACAACTGGAGATTTTTTCATGAATATCCTGTCATTTGTTCAGTCCAAAGAATGAAAAATACTTTAATTGATATTTATTAATCTAGAACTAGAATTTGGTAGGTAGCGTGTTTTTCTCACTCATCTCCCGACAATGGTGATCAACGTCTTTGTGGTTAATAGGAATAGATATTATCATAATCTTGAATGGTTGTTTTATTACTTAGTTTGTTTGTTTTGACACAATCAAAAAGAAGCCACAAAATTATTGTCCTCGCTAACTTTTTTAAGTGAAGGGAGTGCGGCAAGAGTATGGTAATGCGTTAAATTTGGACATAGGAATAGGATGATGATTAGCCAGTATATCACGAAAAAGCAAGATTTAATATTTCTATGACAACATTTTATCATCATAATCAAGTCTTTTTTAATCGATTTTGTATCTTATGTTATATTAAATATGTTCTTTATAATAATGTTTAGTTATTGCAACAAAAAGTATTTGAACAAACGGCGTGTTTATAAAGAGATTTTAGTGTACCAATAATGAAGGGTGAATGTTGCAATCGCCAAGTCACACTTATTCTGTAGCCTATTGTCTCTCAAAGTAACGCTACATTTCAACGTCATCCTTTAAAAGTTTCCTTCTTTTCTCTGGCTGTTTGGCTCACACCTTTTAATTATATATAATCATCCGATATTCAGAAATTACTAATTTGATTAATTTAGATTCACCTCGAATAGACTCAATTAAAAAAAATGCTCCTATTAAAAGGTCATCTCCTCAAAAAACTTGAACACGAAAATCTTAATTTAAAATAAAAGGATCTCAACCATCTCACCATACCTGTCGGTGGTTTTCAATCAACTTCATCCACTCTCACTTTCACAATTATTGTTGGATGATGATGATAACAAATTGCCATAAAAGAACGCTTACATCGCCCTACCCTAATTAAACATGTTATGGTTGTCACCATCTAATTGTTGCTTAGCTAACTTTTTATTCCACTAAGATACTTTTTAACCGATCTTTAGGAGGATCAGTTTGTCGTGCAATATTATACTAAATTTCATGTAGACCTGGACTTGCTTAAATAAAACATACTAACACTTGTGGAGTAATAATATGAGATATTTTTAAGCAGAAATATTGACTATGAAATTTTTATTCCGATACCGGCGATAAAACTCATTTCTATCTTTCATCCCCATTTGCAACCGGGGAAAAAAGCAAAAACAGAACTTTTGAAAGAACTTTTTACTAGTTTTAGTAGAGGTAGCCATAACATCACAGTATGATAAAAAAAAATACATCAAAATTAATCACCTATAATATCAAACTACAAGTAAATGCACCACTCACTTCTACCTGGTGTAGATTATTAACTGGTGGATACAGACTTTTAGTCACAAAAGTAGCTTGCTTAATGCGTTAAAATAGTTTTTATGATAACTGCAGTCTCTACTTTTTATTTACTCAATTGATATTCTAGGCTAATAATTATGCTTGAAGTACGTATATGCATCAGTCCACCAATGTGCATTACAGTAGTTGTTAGTAAGTCTGTAACTCTTTTTTATGTCCCATTTTATTTGGTTTTTCTTTTTACTAACAGAAAAGGACTAGTTGAGGCTAATTACACTTGATATTTCTTTGACTACTAGGACTAATTGCACCTAAAACAATAATAATTATTACTACAATTGAGATGTCTTTGACTCCTAAACATGGTACATCCAATTTAGACCCTTCATATCTGTTTCTATTATCCTATAAAGTTATTAATTATTACTAATCAAGGATTCTTATATAACTAGAACTATCCTCATAAATTGCTGAGTACTAATTTGTTAGAATTAATCGAATTGACAATATTTATATCATCATATGCTGGGGTTGAAATATCGGCGAAATACTAGTAAATTACTCCATCCGGATCAAAAAGAGTGTCCACTTAGTCATTTGCACACCCCTTAAGAAAATTCTAATTCCTAGAAGAAAAAAAATAGGTAATTTGACTAAACTGCCCCTAATTAAATATGTATTGAGATTTGATCACATAATACTTAATAAGGGCAAATTTAAAAAATTAGGTTAATTCTTTCTTTATTTGATAAGTGAACACTCTTTTTGACTCAAGAAAAAAAACTAAGTGAACACTCTTTTTTATCCGGAGGGAGTATGATATTTGATTTATAAGGCTGTGAAGAAAAAAAAAATCAAATTTAATTGAGTGGCTGGAAATTGGAAGCAAAATCAGTTGGCGTTGCACATGTGAAATGTGAAATGGACGTGGATTCGTGATGTGTGATTGGATTCACATCTGGGTAGGGTCCAAAATGTGATATACATATTTGAGCTTTAGATTTAGATATTCTAGGATGGAAATTGCATCAAGTCAACGACACGTGTCAATATCCTAGAGACGGTCCCCCCTCATAGAAAATCTCCCTGTTTTTCTTTGATTCTAATTTTTATTTTATCCCCGTATTTTACGCTTTCCGGGCAATGGTGATTTTTTTTCTTTTCTTGAAAGACTATGCTTAGCTCATGTTATTCTTTATCCGTTTGGGGCAAATATTCATTTGCTACTATTATCAAGGAAAATAAAAAATATATTCTTCAGCATATATTGGAGAAATATATTTTTCTTCTTTTTTCCCTTTTTGAAGTGAATTTATTCTATTAAGAAAAGGGAATTTGTTCTGCTTTTGGCTGGTTTATTAGAGCCCGTTTGGCTTATTTATAAGTTCTTGCACGAAATTCGCTTTTAAATTTTTTTTTGAGTGTTTGGTGGCCTAACTTATAGCATTTTGTCTTAAAATATTTCAAAAAAATAAGTTGGGGCAGAATCCAACTTATTTTTTTTAAAAAGTTTTTTTGCTTTTTAAATCCGCCCTTAGACGTTTGGACTTCGGATAACATTTGGATGAAGTTGAAAAAAAAAATGAATTTTGAAACGTTAAAGCTAAAATTGTGGTTGTACATAAATTTTCATATATGATCGGTTTTTTTAATAATCTCATGTGATGCTCCTTCGTTTTATTTCTTATTTTGGATATTATCGTATTTTGTTATTTATCCTGCAAGTGTGACCCTTTCTTCTTTAATTTGTTGGAATTTTTTTTTTTTTTTTTAAATACAACAAAATCAAAGCTGAAATAAAATCCATGATACAATGCCATAATGGTAAATAATGAAGGAAATCCATAATTTACTGTGGCTGTTTCGTTATTAAACTAAAGAAGATGATCAAATAAAGCAAAAAGTTTACATGTCAATATACGAAAAGTGGCATAGAAGTGACAATAGATGCAAAGTGGTCCATCGTTACCCTCGATCCCCTTTCACCCTTCGTGCTTCCACCTCCTTCCTTTTTTAAAGCATCTTGTCTTTAGGTGACAATGCGGTTATATTTATAACATTTGGGATCATCCACTTTTTTAACTTTATTAGATCGCTTAGATTCTGAAAGGTTAATAATTTTCTTGATCAACAACTCGTTGAAAAATCAGGAAAAGGATACACATTCGCTTTTAATACCTTCAAAATTGGTTGGTTGGCCTTTTCTCTTTATTAGTGGGATAGAATAAACTTCATGAACTGACTTAACCAGGGCTATTTTATATTATCTTAAATGAACTTACATATTTAGTCTTGGTGAATAAATATCAAATGTAAAATGCTCTTGATTTTGTACGCAGACTAGATGACTCTAACTCAATAAGTAACTCTTTAGTTGTAGGCTTGTAGCTCTACCAAAAATGCTAGTATTTTAAACTTAAGAAAGGAAAAAAGAGTTACATTTCTGCGTCATTTAAAGAGTCCCATTCACAGGATAAAGGAACCAACAATAGAATTTCAGACACTTAATTTTTATTTTTTGTGTTAAATCTACATGATATACTTCATTCCCCCTGTTTTATTTTATCTTGTCCATTGTTTTGCTAGGGATGAAGGATAGGATGAATTAAAAATGCTGTGTCTTTTCCATATTATCTTAGTTCACATCTCAAAACTAGTAAAAATCAAAAATAAATTATGAGTAATAATTTGCTAAACATAGTCTATTATAGAAGTAAAAACGGAATTACAAATTGGGTTGTGAAATTAATTTTCTATTTCCTAATTTACTGATACAGAGCTGAGCAAGATATTTTATGTTAGGATAAGAGTTAGGGACAAATCTTAGATTCAAGTTTGATGTATTCAGCTGTTAACTTTGTACCATTAGATCAATTATACTTTTGAAATTATGAGTTTAGAATTTGATATTTTAATGTTTTTTAAATATATATTTATATTACGAGTTAAAATACCGGAACTTAAATAAGCTAAGGTACGAGTCCTATGCAGAGAGATGCTAGTAGATAAGGCAATCTCAATAGAAATAAACAACCCAAAAAAGGAGGGAATATGGGTCATACTCAGCGTGTTCCCATGGTGCGATTTGAAGAAAATCTTTGGATTTGTTGCAAATTCAAAGAGAAGACAAATATATATGATGATGGTGATGATGATGATACAGTTGGTTGCACCTCCACTACAGAAACAACAAAAAGAGCCCAAATTAAAAGACTGCCAACACAACCCTCATCTGTCAAAATCCAAATCCCCACCAACAACGTGAAGTAAATTGATAAAAACTCATTCATCGTTAATTAGAGATTTCATGTTCGAATTCTAAGTACGAAAACATTTTTATTGGGAAGCGGTTTACCTCAATATGAGATTTTTTCAACACGATGGCATTTAATCGGACTTCGGTGTGAAACCAAAATATTTCAAATCCCCACCAACTCGTACTGGAACGATAAGCACTCATTCATTCTTAATCAGAATTTTTACGTTCGAGTTCTGAGTATAAAGTTGTCTTTATGAGAGAGCGTTTTATCTTTCAATGGGTGACTTCCGGCACAAATTCGAATTTAATCATGCCTCAATACTAATATCGAACATCGGATGTGAAACAAAGAAAAGTCTAATTCCCCACTCTCTCTCCCCACATAAGGCAAGAAAGAAAGCTTTTAATGAAATTGAAAAGAAAAGAGAGTAAGGAAAGCAAGAAAATCCCACTTTCATTTTCTTAGTGAAAGTTTGTCTCAGGACTTGTCCCTCTCTTTGCTCTGGCGTTGTCTTGAAAGCATTGGCCGCACTGCAGAGACCAGAGACCCCTTCTGCCACTAATGTTTTTTGTTTGCTTCTTTCTACACAGAGGCTAATATTAGCCCAAGCGAACATTTTCTGAGTACAAAAATCATCATTATCTTATCTGTCACTTTATTCACTCCTTATATATAAATACCATGGACCAGTAATTGCTTTTTCCACTATCTGCATCAGACCCTTTGTCTTTTAACCAGTTTTGTGAACTTTCCTTCCATGACCGCAGCATTATATGAGCCTCTTAGCTCAGTCAAAGATGCCCAATTTGTTTTTGTCGCTCTTTTACGTACCCAAATTCTTGCAAAGAACTCAATGTGGTCAGATAATCAATAAAAAATACCGCTAGGATTTTTCAAAAGGGTTCAAACAAAAGGCTGTTTAATCGTCAATCCGTAAGATAAGAGACTAATTCTATGTGTTGGTTGTTATGCTTTGAATATTATGGCATAGAAAAAAAAAATGGAATAACGGTACATGTTTTTTGTTCAACCTTAGCTAACAAGATACGAGTAATAAACAAAGTCATTGACAAACGATCTTCAGACCTTATTCTTGATATACTAATACAAAACTTTGAGATAAAAATATTATTAAGTAATCATTTCTCATACTTATTAGAATAGTAGTAGTCAAATTTAAATTTTTAAAGAATAATTAATATAAAGACAACTTAGTAAAATAGTCATTTAATTTATGTTGTGTTAGGAGAGGTGCAAAATTCAAATTGGATCGGCCTTATGATAATTTGAAGACCATGCCTACTTTTTCAAAATTTCAAGAATCTCAAAGGACAATGCAATGTCCTTGAGGTGTATCGCCAAAAAATAGCGTCATATTACCTATAGCCCCAACCAAGACCCAAAGTGGATAGCACCAACCAAATTTGAGGTGTTGGTTACAACTTGCTGGTTAATAAATTTCCTCGTATTTTTTAATAATAATACTACCATCGCAAAATAAGTAAGTCATTGTTGGTTTCAGATTGGTTTAAATATGATTATCTGTTATCTTACCATACGTTTTTTCTCATCAAAAGTTATTTTGGTTTTTAGTCAACACTCTCACTATTTCATCTGGCTCCCTAAGTTCTATTCTTCTACATTGAGCTATACGTCAATCGATCCACTTTATGTAAGAAATTGACTGGAGCTGAGTTGGAGATATGTAGCACTTTAATCTTTTAAGTTTAGTTTCACGAGTATTAAGATTAATTTAAGTGGTAGCTGAATTATAAATGACACAAAGTTGGTTTACTTTTTCCCTGAAAATAATGCTATACTACTACTACTAAACTACTAATGGTAGTGCTTTTGGATCAGAATAAATAAACTTAACTTTCTCCGCAGTTATGTACTGCCGTTTTGGGACGTGGCTCATGAGAGTTCAGTGGGCAGGATTCCTGCCCCAAAATAAGAAAACAATATCCATAAAATGTGTGCTCAATTTGCAAAGAATAAAGACTAAAATAAAAGGCAGCTGTCACCATGAGAGGTTGCAATTTATGAAAGGTAGAAGCTTTTTTTAGAATAGGAACTGTTTTCTTTTTGTACATGACTAATTTCAAGATTCTACCATAATGGACGACAGGTTAAATTCTACAAAGCATTAATACCAAGATTTACTTAGAAAAAGTGGGTAAAAAAAATTAAAAAAAAAAAAAAACCATAAAATTGGTTTGGGTCAACCTAACCAGGATGATGATCTTAAATCTTAATAATCTCTAGCACTAAAATGATCCTCAAAAGAAACTTGTGCTAGCTAGCCCTCAATTAATTTTAGTTCATGTTGTTCCATTGCTTGTGGCCTGGAACCCATTTTGGGCATTTTGGGCTGAAGTAGCTTGACACAACTCTTGAATTCAATAGCTCAACAATGGGTGCAAATTTCACACACCTTGGTGTCTTGTACTGGTTTATTGAAGCACCTAAACTTATAGCATAGTCCATTAACTTGTCAAATGTCCCATTTTCCACAACCTTGATTTCCAACGGGCCGATGGACTTGTCCGAGGCCCGGCCCTGGCGGTAAACACTGTTTAGAGACTCTTCAATTGTGAGACAACAATCTTCAAAAACTGATGGAGGAACTGGTGTTGAGCCATTCACATTTAGCTCCCAGTATAGGACATAGTGCCCTGGAATTGTGTTTGTATCAGCATAGCTTGTGTATTCTGTCACATGTGCATCAAATGGCATCAGATGGGTAACAGCATTTTTCACAGCATTTTGTAGCTCTACTTCATCCGTCTTGTCTGCATCAATGCTTAAGACCACATTTTTACGGCAGATAAAGTTGAATTGTGGCGCGTTGTTCTTGAATCCAGCAACCCGTAGCACATCACCTACTCTGTACCTGTATAGTCCTGAAATTGAACCACAAAAAGGGACATTAGCAAACATGTCTAAACAAATTAATAGCCAAGAAAAGTTAATTGACATTTGAAATTAATTACCTGCATATGTGGTGACAACAAGCTCATACTCCTGACCAATCTTGACATCAACTAAATCAACCAATTCTTGCTGCTCTTTCTCATTAAGTGCTTTAGGCATGGAGATAGAATTAGTGACACCATTGTTTCTGTGAACAGGCAAGAATTCAAAGTACCCCATGGTAGGAATAAGTGTATAAGCAACCTCACTAGGCTTGCAAAGGGGGTTCAAATTGACACCAAAGTAGCACTCTGAGGAAGCATACATAGTGCAGACAAGTGGAAGGCCATTACTGTAATAATCAAGAGTGGGTATATATTGTGACATAGTTCCAGTCACAATGACATCAATATACTTAGTATTAGGCCACAGCCTAGTAATAATCCCTTTCCAAGAATCTTTACTGCATTCAATTTCAACAAAATCAGCTAACTTTGGGTCAGGTTTAAGGATTTTAAACACTGATTCTCTAACAGAGGGGTCGGTAATTTGGCTGTTAATGGTTCCGGTTCTGATATCATGACAAAGAAGAGGCCAGTGCTTCTCGAGGAAGCGAATAGCACGGATAAAACCGGAGGCAAAAACGGCCCCAACACGAAGTACTTCTTTGTTTTGGAAAAGGCCACAAAGCATTTGGGAATACATACTTTGGTAAGAATCAGAACAAAGAATTGTTTCATTTGGGCTTGTGTAATTTGTGTATGGATCAGGACGCCTGTTTTTAAAATGGGGGCTTTTATAATAACTTGTTAATACAGGGCGAGCTGGTAATCCACCTGGTGTCTTAGCCTCTGATTTAATGAACAAAAAATACATTCCTTTTCCTTTTTCAAGGTCTGGCACAAATTGACTCATAACAGGCATTAAAAGACTATAGAGTTGTGATCTCCTTGCAAGTTCTTCCTCAATTGTTGGCATCAGTTTTCTTTCCCCTCCACTAGTCCCTGAACTGCACATCCCAAAAAAAAAAAAAAACATTTAGCATAAATTAAAACAAAAAAAATGCAAACACATGCAGTAACGACAAAATCAAGAAAAAGGGGACTAGGGGAGTATATTTTTGAGTTTTTGTACTTTGTTATAGTACACCTTTATACTATTCAGATAAGGATGGAAAAAAGAACAAGGAAATAAAAAACAGACCTTGTTAAAAATTCAGAGATGGGTTGAGAGCAGAGGATTTGAGATTTATCACCATTGGCTATACGAGTAATATCAGTAACAATATCCTCATAGGTTATAGCCGGCATGATTTTCTTGAAAGTTTCTCTATCAGTATGACCATTAAGGCCATGGCGTTGCAAATACTCAACATGGGCATTTTGTGTGAGTATTTCAGCAAGAACTCTTTTTTGGACATCATCAGCATTTGTGGTTACTTCTTCAATAAACTGAAGAACTTCCTTGTTGTTTTCAGAAACAACACTATTTTCAGCTGCGTTTGGTGCCTCAGGCATGGTTCTTTAATTTCCTTTACAAATGAACAATTTTTTTTTTTTTTATCACGTCACTGTGTGTTACACAGAGAAAAAGAGAGTTTGTTACAAAGAGAAAGAAATATAATTTTGTTTGGTGTGGGTTAAAGTTCATTGTAGAAGGGGCTTTATATAGAGGGATGTTTGATTGAAGGTGGCTTGTGCCTTGTGGTCCAATTTCTGTATCTCTTAAAAGTGCAGGGAGAAACAAATACTGTACCAAAATCCCAAAAAAAATAAAAAAAAATACGTACATTATTTGGTGGCTGGATAGGATTTGGTGTTAATTGTTGATATATACATGGGTTTTTGTGTCAATTTGCCTATGGAAAGTTGAAAACATGCTTTTGTGACTGGCAAAGCCCTACAAGTTTCATGCCTCCGTAATGCTTCTTCCATCCACTTTTAATTGTTCACTGTTTTAAAATAAACGTTTAGTTTTACTTTTCAATTTGAAATATTAAGAGATAATTTATCTTTTTATATCTATTTTACCTTTAATATTAAGGGAATACAATTCATTTAACAATGCATTTTCCAAAACATGAATTTATTATTTTCAAAAGGTAATATAGTAAACTTATCACTTTATTAATTACTCTATCCCGTCCACTTTACTTTTTGTCCTTACTATAAAAATAGATGGTCTAAAATAGTTGACAATTACTAGTATTAATTTACATTACCCTTATCAATAAATATGGAGAAAGATAATGTGGTGAAAATGAGAGTAGAATTAAATTGAGATACCCCCCCCCCCTCCCCGCCTCCCTTATCATAATTAAATTGAATGTCCATTGTTCAAAGCGAAGGGCGAGTTTAATATTTTAAGTAAAGTTGGGGAGGGTAAATGATTTTCACCTTTTTAGAAAATCAAGATACAGTCAATTACTATTAATTTTCACTACCCTTATCAATAAATGTGGAGAGAGTTAATGTGGTGAAAATGAGAGTAGTACTAAATTGAGATTCCTCCCCCTTTATCATAATTAAATTGAATGTATATCGTTCAAAATTGAGGGTGAATTTGATTTTTTAAGCAAGTTGGGAAGGATAAATGATTTTCACCCTTTTAGAAAATCAAGATATAGTCAATTACTACTCCCTCCGGATAAAAAAAAGAGTCCACTTAGCCATTTGCACACGCCTTAAGAAACTTAGCCATTTGCACACGCCTTAAGAAAATACTAACTCCTAGACAAAAATAGGCAATTTGATTAAACTACCCCTAATTAAATAGGCATTAGAATTTGATCATATAACACTTAATAGGGGCAAATATGAAAAAATAAGGTTAATTCTTTCTTGATTTGCTAAGTGGACTCTTTTTTTTTATCCAAGAAAGGCTAAGTGGATTCTTTTTTTTATCCGGAGGGAGTATTAGTTTCCACTACCCTTTTCAATAAATATGAAGAGAGTTAATGTGGTGAAAAAGAGAGTAGTATTAAGTTGAAATTGAAAAATAAATAAGGATGATTTAGTTAAATTAGACTTTAGTTAATGTTTTCTTAAGGGAGGTGCAAACAAAAAAATGACAAGTAAAATGTACGGGAGTGAGTATTTAAGTTTAATCTAATCATATTTATTTGCAGCAGAGTTTACTAATTGTTGTTGATTAGTCATTGTCGCCTAATTTGGATCTTTGTTGTACAATTTCCGGACGCCTTATCCGTTTGCCCCAATTTCTTTTATGTGAGAGTTAATTAAAGTTAGAAATGCATTTTACAACTAATTTTTGGGCTTTAGTTCATAAAAATCAGTCGGCTTATCTTATCCCTTTCAGTTTATAACTTTCCGCAACCTTTCCTTATTTAGACATAAGGCTTTCCTTGCCAAGATTAATTATATATGGCTCTTGGCGTCAATTTGGGCTGTCAAGTTATCTTTTCATTTTCATATATGTTTATCTCTCACTCATTTGAGATTCCCTTAGCTTTAAAATAGAAACTAGACTATTCTAGAGCGCACGGAAAACCTCCTTACATAAAAAAATAAAATGTAATACAAATAGAGTTTAACTAATATGCATACAAGTTACAAGGTAAGAGATTTTTTACGCTATTATAAATGCAGGTAATTATGCATAAAATATGAAAATAATAACACAATAAAATAATACATTCTACCTACTGCAATAAGTTAAAATATACTTTAAGTCAAAGAATAAAAATTGAGCAACAAAACCTTTCAATTCAAGATTTAAATTTTATGAGTTACAGATACCACTGAACCTATTGACCATTCAATTTACCTGGTCAAAATTTTATATCTAGGGCATTTCTTAAGACATCTAAATTATTGGAATCAGTCAGTCCCGTATTTCTTTGTGTTCATCCGCCATGTGATGGAGTGTATGGGTTAGGTATAGAACAATGGGCTGTCACTTTTTCAAAAAGCATACCAACATGACAATCCTGCATATAATTTTGACTTTCATACGCTAACCAACCAAATAGAATTGCCTTTTCAATCTTCTGTTTTTCATTTTGAAGAGGCTATTTATAACGCGTCGATTGTTTGGATATTTTTGACTGCTATAATGAAGTATATTATTATAAAGAATATATAATATAACATAACGCAAAAAATCCTTTCAATATAACACTTGGCCGTTATATTTAGATATGTTATTATGGATAAGAGGATTAATGTTATTTTAGAGGTCTGACTATATTTTGAAAAATAAGAATATTCAAGGTAGAGTGTCAAGTAGGGGATATACACACAATTTCATATGAATGACAGCACACGGTGTGCTTGTCGTATTTCGTACAAGGAAACCCTGGAAATTTGTTGGGAAATAAAGGATGAGTATTGAGCTTTGGAAAGAGCTA
Source organism: Lycium ferocissimum (assembly GCF_029784015.1). Taxonomy (NCBI): domain Eukaryota; kingdom Viridiplantae; phylum Streptophyta; class Magnoliopsida; order Solanales; family Solanaceae; genus Lycium; species Lycium ferocissimum. The sequence goes on along the minus strand of NC_081352.1, from coordinate 35,354,631 downwards.
TATTTATACATATCGACAATTTAATTTACTAAGAAGTTGTTTATTTTTAGAACATGAATCGAAATATTTGATTCAGAACTAACAAAATTTAACCATCTTACCACACTACTAGGGGATGCCAAATTTACGTAATACCTTTGTCCCAATTTATATGAAGGTTTATCTATTTGGTTAGTCAAACAATTTTTTCTTTGACTATCTCTATTCTATATATATATATATATATATATATATATATATATATATATATATATATATATATATATATATATATATATATATATATATATGATTTATTAATTATATAAACTTATATTACTTTTTAAATATGTAAATATTATTATAAAATATTCAAAAAATCTATATTTGAAAATAAGTGAAAAAAAGCTGTTTAACACTCCAAATAAATGAACCGGCCTCGTATAAAATGGAGGGGAGCATACGTTTTCTTCGTTACTACTTCTAAAGAGCAACTTGTATAAGTAGCCTATAATTACTTGTCAATTTAAATTATTAATAATTAATTAATGTCCTTGTACGGATGTGGGCTTCCCCAGTACTTTGTCCAAGGTGGAGATGACAGCTGGACGAAAAACACGTGCGGTATGAGGAATGTACTGTTTGCCAATTGACAGCTGGTTCCCACGTCAGTTGTTTGACACGTGTAGGAATAGGAGTCATTGGTTAATTGGTTTTGTGGGGATAGTTTCTAATTAAAACACCTCTTTCTTCCTCTTTCACGTAATACTACCAGTATTAGTATTAGCGTATATACATACTACCATATTTTAGTTTTCTTTTTGTCATTCGATAACTCTTCTTTTTGTTCGCTCCTTTCAGCAATTTGAAAATAATTTTTAACAGCACGATTTTGCTGGTCGTTTGATTGACAACATAAGGTAATTATATCGTCTCAATATAAATTTTGCTTAACTAGTTGGAGTACAATATTTAGTTTTTAAAATAAATATTGTAAAATTCTCAATATAAATTTTGCTTAACTAGTTGGAGTACAATATTTAGTTTTTAAAATAAATATTGTAAAATATTAAATCAATAATAAATAACACAACATTGTGTTTCTTGTATAAAATTCTGAATTACTATACATCATTTCGTTTTTGGTATTAAACTCCACATTGGTAATGCAGGTTTTAATTCTTAAGAGTTGATGTATGCTGTGAAATAGATTGTGGTATATAGATACAGCTATAGACCATACTTGGATAATAGTATCTAACGGAAAAAGGTACCCTTAGCAGGAAATTCTTGCTTAACGATTCTTGTATTTTTACCAACTGTATAACAATTCCTGTTTACAACATAATAATTCATGCCTTTCATTTTTACCTAATTAGTCATGCCCAAAACCAGTATTTCGGGCAGCAATGTCCTTTCTCTTCCGAAATACACATGGAGTTTGTCAACACGAGCTTTATATATATTATTGCAACTAGAGATTATGCCTTATAATTTCAACTCGTCATTGAAAATAAAACAATTTTAAAAAAAACAAAGAAAAGTGAGTGTGACTTTAAATACATCCCTAAATATTTGATTAGACCTAAGTTAGGCGACAATTGAACAAAAATATTAGCTAGCTAGCTAGCTATGATCACCTAATTTTAATGAATGGATAAAACCTATTCAAAAATGTCAAAGGCTCCAAACTCGTATTCATATTAATTATTCTATGAAATACTATAAAAAGAAAGCAATTAAAAATGTGGGACATAGATGCTCTAAAAAAACAATTTCAAACTGATAAGTAACATAGACACCTTGCACCGTCAAGCAAAATTTGCTTGAATAAAAAATCTTGTCTATTAACCCTCCAACATTAGGAAGCACCAATCAACATATTAATTGCAATAATTAATGTGAACATTATTGAAATTTCGTAAATTAAGGAACAATGTTGATTGCAAAATACCAAGCTCCGATATTGAAATAATGTTGCTTTAATCCAAGAATATAACACAAAAAAAGGTCAATGTAGATACACCAATTCCAACTCTAGTTGCTCATTGGTGCTAAAACTTCGTAAAGAATTAAATCAAGTGCGTATAAAATTATGAGACTACTTCATTAGTTGTTTATTATTTATTATTTGTGGTTTAGTTAGAAGTTGTGATGTTCCCTTTTCTCATTATTGATTGTCAAAATGTTAAACCTAACCATATAAACTCATTCAGCAGTTTTTCTTTGGTTGTTGCCGTCACTTGAAAAATAAAGAATAAAACATGAAAAGAAAAACTGCACGGCGCTAGATTCTTTATTCTTATAATCTTCGGAAAATTTTCATTGTTGCTTGTTTCGATTTTGCTCCTTCGTATTAGTCAAAATTCTCTGTTATAATTCATTAAATTGTGGTTGTCAATTTTACCATGACCTGTCACAACTAGCTTCTTGTGTGTATAGGCAATAAAGGTAGTGCGGTGTACTAAGTATTTTGTGTTTATGCAAAATCTGAAGAAATGTCACATCTTAAAGAAGGTGTGATATAAAAGCCTAATCCCGACACAAATACCCATTCAAAAAGAATCCAAATCGATTCCATTAAATTAAACCCATAACCTACAAATTAAATAAATAACTTTCTTGTCTATTAACCCTCCAATAAAAGACCAATCATGTCCCTTATGCATAAAGTAAGTTCTAAATAAACTTCCATAACATGGGACAAAGTTACACCCGAGAAAGTGAATTGAAAGGCACAAAATTTGTTATGGCATGTAAAAGCAGCAGAACCAATGCAAACTCATGCAATATAATTAGGGTTTTTCTACGTTTTCTGGGATGAAAGGAAGTAACTCCATTGGTGATTTTGTGAATCCCAAAAACACTTTGTACAATTATCTAAGACTCTGCACCAATTATTGGTGAAGAGCCCCAAAATCCCTCACAACACGAAATAATAAAAATAAAGAAATTGGAACAAGTCAACACGAAGGCCAGCTAATCACTTCATCGCCGAAAGTTGCAACTGGCAATTTGGTTTTTCAACTTATTTTTTTTAATTCATATCAAAATGGCTTTTTAATTAAAACAAATTCAAATCTATCAATTTTCTATATTTTCAACCACATGAATGTCTTCCTCTTTTTATCTTATAGTATTTCTGAATTAATGAAACTAAAAAATTAATGAAACAGAAGTAGTAGACATACAAAAGCAAACGAAAAAGAAAGAAGTGCTTAGTTTGTATGGACAGGTTATCAACACTTGGTGTGTCCTAATGCATTGACTAGTCAAGGGCTGACTAATGTGGACGGTAGCAGTTTAAAGACAAGTCAACTGATCTGATAGATGGTATGTAGACAAGTTTGGACACAAAAACAAAACCATATACGAGCACATCCGATAAACCAAATTAATCGGTAGATGTCTTTTTGTTTCTAAGAAAAACGAAAGTTCGACTAAAATTTTAGGAGCGCTTAATGTCACCTTTAGGAACGAAATTTTGATTAAAACATGGATATGATTATGGTTGCTTTGAAATGAAAAAGCAATTAGAAATTTATAGGGTTGCTTTGTTAAAAAATACGTGTTAAATTGTATATTCAAAAGTTGGACGTATAAAACTAAATGTACCTTTTTCTCCGTACTAAAGATCATATTTAATTAACAGTGGAGTAACAAATAGAGTTGTAAGGAAAAATTTGTAAACAAAGTTATTGAGACTTCTAATTTTTTAGATTGTCATATTTTTGTTTTGATCATTTGATATCGAGAATTCACTGGTCTGACAAATTTATATTTGTGCCAAGTGGGGCACATTAAGGGCAAAATGTTCTCTATACGAGATTTTTTCATTCTCGAGACTTCAACTCAAGTACTATGATTAAGGGTGCATGGATCTCTTTTATTTCATTTAAGGGCGTAAACAAACTCCCAAAAAGAATTAATCTAATTGCTGCACATCCAGCAGCAGGGGCGGAGCTAGGTAGGCTCCAAGGGTTCATCCGAACCCCTCAGCGAAAAATTACAGTGTATATACAAGATTAAAATTATTATATATATATATATATATATATATATATATATATATATATATATATATATATATATATAGTACATGTTGAACGCTTATTTCTCGACTTGTTCATGTATTTACTTCTTCATATTTTTGAACCCCCTATGTATATACTGATTAAAAATAATAAATAATAAATCCAACGGCTTATCTGCGTGAGAATCCCAAATTATATAATGGGATTATATCGAGAGAAGAAAACTAGAATTGGGTGGGTGCACCAAGGCAAGTAGGACCGCGATGCAGATGGGGCGCTTAGTGCTTGGTGTTGGGAGTATGTGAGTCGAGGATTTTATGGGAATGTTTACGAACAAAGAGAAGAAATATAGGAAAAAGAATGTATGTATTGAGAATACAACACTTGATTAATATTTTTATGCTATACTTTGTAGGTTGATAAGGGAGACACAGACAGTAATGCAAATCTTTCTTTGACCGTTGACTTCTCACCCTTTTGAGATATTTTTCTTTATTTAGTCAGTAAATCAATTCCTGAATTTTTAACATCTCGAGAACAAGGAGTTTGAATTTTTTTAATATTTTATTAAAAAAATATTATTATTATTATTATTATTATTATTATTGGGAATAAAATAAGAAATCAAAAGACGTGAATGTGTAGTGTTTAAGTTGGCAAGCCCACTGGGAATTATCATCTCTTCCTCAAATCCTTGCTCTCCTATCTTGTCCCCCATTATTCCAGCCTTTCTACTGTTTCTACTCTTACGTATCTTCTTTCATTAATTTTAACTGTGATATAAATATCATATTCATATATGCTTGTTGACTATTATTTCACTCTACGATTTTAAGATTCTTGAGCCGAAACTCTCCTAAGAAATAATATTGTTAAAAACTTGTTTTTTTAATTATTATTATTTCATAGTTAAATCTTAAATTGTAATTATTAGTAGTAATAAGTAGCAGGAGCGTTGTGAATTTTCCGGCAACTCCTAAATGTATAGCTTCGTAGTGGATAAGAACGTTGACTAAAAGAATTTGCGTTGGCTGTATGTTTGTGTTCAGCTAAGCCCAAAAAAACCTTACACCATTAATGGATAATTTGGTTCAGAATGGTTATAATTAGGATTATAATTTTGTGATTATAATCAGGATTCTATGTCAACCTTATATAATACTGATAATTTGAACCCTTTACACGTTCATTTTTGTATTATGAACTTGAATATATTATATGATAGATAAACCGTAAACGTCAAATGAAACTAGCAGTGCGTGGTTGTCAGAGAGGGTGATATTATTTTTTGGGAGCTGGCAAACTGCCAATTTAATCTTATACAAATACACTATCGAGTGCATGTCAAGATTCTCTATACCCTGTAAAAACCAGCTACTTTAATTTTTTACTTTTGTAATGTGAACCAGAATTAATAATAATGGTAGACAAGAGGAATCGCCTTTGTGCAGCATCGATCACCACATAGAGGAATTTTTCGACTCTGAAAAAGAGATATCTGATGGACTGATCAAAGTGTAGTACTTCTGTAGTCATGATTTGCCTCATTGAGATGACATCTTCATCATCTTCAATTAGAGAAAAGTATATATTGGTATAGTCTAATATGTGAAAACAGTAGTACAAGTATTGCCCCCTCAATCCTCAAATTAGAATAACTCTTTTCGGCTTGATTAAATCCTTCTCCATATTGTATTTTTTTTTTTGTTTTGATCTTAACCTAATAGTATAAAATTGTCGATATATAGAAAACCTTAAACAAAAATCAGGTATGTAGATACGGAATTATGACTTGAAGAGTTGAAGTGTATGGGTTCGGAATTATAGCATTTTAAGTTACTTATAAATAATACTCATTATGTTCCAATTTATGTGGCACAGTTGGGTTTTCGAGAGTTAAATAATTCAATTTTGACTGTGAATTCAGCGGGCATAGAATCTTCAAGTTTTTTGAAATAAAATTTACATATTTGGAAAAATTTAAAAGAATCTTCACAATGATTTAAATTCAGCAGGCATAGAATCTTCACAGTGATTGACAATTCAAAAAATTTAAAAGATATATGAAAAAATTATGGTCAAAGAAAGATTTGTTTAAATCTCGAAATCCAAAAGGTGTCACATGAATTAAGACCGATAGGTAAATAAAGATATTAAATTAATTTCTTAAGAAATGCAGGATTTAGACCAAATTAAATTTCATCGGGAGAATTCGGTTAAACTAGGTTGAGTTTATAAATAAACGAGTTATTAACCCGCCCAAACACATATAAGTTTGGAAAGGTTGTGTTTTTATGGACTAATATTGTCACCGATCCCTACCGGAAAGGAAAAAAACAGGAAGGGCGAAGGAAAAGTTTGTATTTTCCCATGCAAATTTTCTATAACGTAAATGACAAAACGCAAGCACGTGAAGTACAAGTTGCTCAAAGGAATATCTTGATATACCAAGTTGGACCTATAATTAAAATGCAGCACCACGTTTGTAGAAGATCTTGTTGCACGAGCAAAGTCGTCTGAGAAATTATGTGTACAATACATCTAACAAATTCAACCCGACAGCATAAAAGAAGAGACCATTAATTTCCTGGCTTAATTCTCGCTTAAGAGACCAATTATGTGGTCCCTAATTTTATGTTTCCCTTTCGGTATGGCATGCACTATTATTAAATTTAGGTAATCTTGTTTAACTGCTAACTCGTTTCCTCAAAGTGGTAATCACTGCAATGTTAAGCCAGCATCCTGCTTAATTGTGACATTCTTTTCGTCTAACTATTGCTGTTTAAGAATCAAGTACATACCTCGGACTTCACTTTGATTACCTAAAGGTTCAATCTAGTCAAAATTGTCGACTCTTTCTTCTTCTTTATCACATGAACAAATCAAACAATGAGTCTTGTGTCGGTAGAAGAGATAGAAAAATTATTTTTACACGTAATTCTCTTAATTAATTATAATAAGCAGCAACTCGGAATTATGTTATTCTTGAATCGAACACTTGAAAACGCATTTTTAAGGGCGTTTGGCCAAAATTAATTACATCCACTATCTAATATACAAAAATATACACTAAATATATATTATCATAATATACAAAAAAAAAACATACATTGCTGGTTATTATTTTAATGGGCGATTGTAGAGTGTAAAAGACGCTTTTTTTACCATTGGTGTTCAGATACGCTTTTAAGCCCAAGTTTTTGGTATTCATGCCGAGAAATCCCACTTTGGGAGTAGAGTATTTCCAACAAAAATTGACTCAATTTTCAAGATTCGAATCAGAAACCTCTGACCAAAAATGGAGGGTGCTTACCACCTCTTTCCAACCTTTGATTGTCTTGTAAACGCTGTCTTTATGACCCAATCCTGTCATTCCAATAAGACTAGAATTCTATTTTTCTCTCACAATTGATCGCATCGTTGGTTTTATTTCTCAAATTGACAATCTATGTAATTTTACTTTTATCACCATCACAATATTTCTCATTGTTAACTTGAATATTAGACTTTCCAAATTTGAAAGCTACAAGTTAAACTCTACTTTCTCTTTTATCATATGTAACTGATCATACCGCTTTTAGCTAGGAAGAGAGATTACCGCAGCTTTCTTGCTTTTCTCTTTTTCTTATTTTCTTGTTCTTCTTTTTTGGCTAGTTACTCATGAGATCACTTTAAGTCTATAACCACAAGACCCACAAACTTTATTGACTAAAAGGCTCGTATAGACCTATAAATAGCCCCAATTATATCCTAGAGGCTGCTGTTATTAAACGAATTATTTCAGGTGCACTTCTTTATCAGATAAATAAGTATGGTCAAATCATCAATGAGGCTTTGGATAACTTTTTAAAAATTATAGAGAACATAATGTTAGCGTAGACTGAATGAATACATAGTTTGACGATGTCGGCAGTGGCGGATACAGGATTTCCGCTCAGAGTGTTCGGAAAAACAACAGGACCACTTGCGCACTGGCCTTTTGCATTTGTTCAGGGTGTTCAAAAGTTAATATATGTACATGAATACAGAAAATTTACCCTAAATATATACTGTAATTTTTTGCCCAGGGTGTTCGGGTGAACACCCTGGGCCATGACTAAATCCGCCGCTGGATGTCGGAGATTAATTATATTGTACAAAGGGGTACTTTCTGTTTACTTCACAGCCGAATATTATTGTAGAGAATTAAGATTGCCCTTGTATAATTTTTAGTTGCCGGAAGATTGACTAATTTAGGAAATTGGACATTATTATTCCTGTTGTCATCGAGTGGCTGGCTCTACTGAAATTGCATTACATTCATTCATGGTACCTAGACCTAATATTAAATTTCAGCACGAACTTCATATGTTTTCTTTCTACTACACTTGATAGTTTCTTCCCTTTAACGTATCCTATAGTAATGTTCCATGCCATGGCTGGCTCTACTGAAATTGCATTACATTCATTCATGGTACCTAGACCTAATATTAAATTTCAGCACGAACTTCATATGTTTTCTTTCTACTACACTTGATAGTTTCTTCCCTTTAACGTATCCTATAGTAATGTTCCATGCCATCTTTTACAAAGACACCCCTTTTTAAGACATGCAACTACTGAGTCAAACTAAAAAGAAAAGTAAAGGTTAAAAAGGATTCCACGTTGTGTAAGAGAAAATCATACAATGGACTTTGTCCATTCATCCAAATAAAGCAACCAAATAAGTAGATAAGGGTGTTAGGTAAGTAAAATTATTTGTATGTGTGGGTTGGTTGGTGTAAATAACGCCCACTAGCCATTTTTCGGTCATATTTTCGGAAAACAGCCACTATCGTAGAGTTTCATTTGAAGTTTCAAATGATAGAAGTGAAACTAATATCGTGTTTTTCAGCTAGGAAATTTGAAATTACAGTTGTTGTTTTCCGATTAAGTGAACTATAAAATGATTGTTTGGGAGTTTTACCTGCGTGTTGGCATATCAAGTGTTATTCACCTAGGTGTCAAGAAGACATTTCCCAGTAAGTCATATTGGTGATATAGCTTATGATGCAACATAATCCATATGCGATTCGTACAGAGTACATATAAGTGAATGGTACTTTGATTTGTACCAATTTCCGGACATATATTGTCCTTGAAAGTAATAGAAATTGAACCTATATATCAAATTCAACCAAGAGAAATCTTGACCACAGATCACAATGTGTTAGGTATCAAATTTGGGTCGCGAACATTACCTGGTGTTCCACATTGAACTAAACTCGATATATTAGGTGTATAATTAAAGAAAATATATCTAATATTAAGTAAAGGAACACATGGTCAAATCGGTGAGAGAAACCGTTAGGGGCTGCGTTTATTTTCTCAGGGTCTTGGGATCGAATCCGAGCTCCTGCACGTTTTATGCTCTTCTTTTTTTCTAAAGCAGTCTTTTAACTTTCCTTTTTATATTATTCCAAATCCTTTTTCTTCTATAATTCTAATTACCCAAAAGTAAAAACGTGTTTCTTTTTTTATATTACATCTAATTACTTTTTTTTTCCTTTATTTCTAATTACCCAAGTCGCAAAAGGCAAAAAAAATCAAAAAAAACCACATAGCTAATACTAAACTCATCCTCTTGAAATCTTGGATTCGCCTCTGCTTGAGAGTAATATAAATTAAACCTATATATCAAATGCAACCAAGAGAAATCTTGACCACTTTCCTTGACAATATTTTAATCTTAAGTCATATATGATGTGATCACAAAAAGAAGAAGATAAATAAAATTACAAAGCCGACAGCTAAATAACGAATTGATGACAGAGAGAACCATTACGTTAGTCAAGTCACTATCAAATGCTTGATATTCCCCCCTTTCGTTTTGGTTTCTTGTTTTTACTGTCCAACAAAATTATCCAAAGTTGCACTATTTAAAAAAGCAAAGTCTGAAAATCAGGGACCTGTCATTTATGCAAAAAATTTATTCAGGTCAGGTCAAGTCAGTAATCAGTCTAGCTAAGGAAGATGGAAATTGCAAAGAAGATGAAGATGGGAAGAATTCAAGAGTATCCGTGATCCCAGCGTCATTAGATTAGGAGTTGTGCTATTAGGCTTGTAATAATGTACATTGCATTAGGGATCACAATGCGCTTAATATAGTTGTACATAGCATAACATATAAATATACGCCTTTACCCCGTTTAGAATAACCCTGTGTTTCTCACAATTGCAGAACACTATAACATAATATCAGAGTATGCAAAGGTTCAGGGTTCGAGTCTTACCCCATCCATTATTTTTTTTTTAAAAGAAAAACGATTCCACTTGCTTGGTTACACCTCTCTGAGATATACGGTTTATGACGGAAAGATTCGTAGTTGGACTACTTTGGAAATATTGAGTAATTACTTTATACCTACTATTTCGTCTGGTTTTTAGTTCAAGCCTTATTTTATTATTAGCCATAATTGGGGCTATTGTGCTGACTATTTGACTATTAGGGTGAAAATATAAGATGTCTTTCGATGAAATCCTCTAGATTTTCAGAAGACTATAATGAAGAAGACGACAGACCCACTTAGGACAATAAGGAGAAGTAGTGGTTCGAATCCACATCTTGAGTTTTAGTGCAAAAGTTGTCGAATCTCCTTATTCGTGGCCCGATCATTAAAAGAATCAAGTTCGTATGTGAGGAACGAGTTAAAGATATAGACAATTAAATAATATTGTGTTCTTCTAATAGATTAATTTTTTTTTATATGAAATGATCACACATTCCGTGAGTTTAATAGAACAAATTTGCTTTCGACTCGAATTATATAAATACTACTCCTATGGCACTTATTATTAATTCACTAACACTAAATTCTAAATCGACTATGTCTGACTAGACAAGTGAGGATAGAAACGTAGCCGAAAACTTGGGCTTTTCTTTTCTCCAACATGCTATTTGGATCAATTATTCTTAACTTTGTTACCTCTTTGTGTTTTTGGCTTTCACTTTCATTGATGGACAGATTGTGACTATACCTTTTTTTTTTTTTTTTTCATTTTTCAATTATATGGTTTTTATTGGTGCTTCTCAGCCTTGACATGGTTGTGCTTTATTTCTTTTCTTCTTACGACTGAATCGGGTTCTCTTTTTTATTTTTTGGTCTCTATTAACTCTATGTCTCTATTTAGGGTATATTAGTGGTACAGTTGATCTAAGAGCTGTTCCTTTATCCTCTTACTGTCCGTCAAGTGCTCCAAATATAAGGGACACTGTTCATGCATTATTACTGTGACACTGAAAAATTTAAAAGACAAAAATGGGGTTCCTTGTCAAATTATTCTGTTACTCCATAGTATTTACAGCTGTCAGGCTTACAAGTTTCCACTTTCTCATGGCAAAAGTATTTACGTTGAAAGGAAACAAAGTTACTGAATGCAGTGAATACTTCTTTTGCCTTTATCTTTTCATGATGGTGATGAGGAGTTCAAGCAGTACAAATATACTGATACCAAAGTAAGAAAAAAAATGGAAAGTAACGTGGAAACATTTTTCAAAGACATTCTTTTTCTTTTACAAGATGATTAATATATAGAATCTTGATTGTACACAAATTTATAGTCAATTTGGCCAAGTTTCTAGAATTTTTTTTTAAAAAAATTAGTTTTTATTTTAGAGAGTAAGGTGTTTGGTTAAGTTTTTAGGAAAAAAATAATTGCTTTTAATTTGAGTGGTAGCCAAAACTGTTTTTCATTAATTTTTGAAAAAAAATAGCTTTTGCCAGTAAACATCTTTTTTAAAATTTGGTCAAACACAAATTAGATCTACCGGAAAGAATCTCTCTACCTCTCAAGTCTTAAGGTAGGGGTAAGGCCTAGGTACACTTTACATATGCTGTTGTTGTGTCAAACACAAATTGTTCTAATATTGTCAAAAAAAATGGAACTAATTAGCCGAATATAAACAGTTTTTTTTTTTTTTTTTTCAAAAGCCACTTCTGACAAAAAAAAAAAATCTTTTCAAAAATAGCATATTTTGAAAGATTACCTAGACAGGTTGTTAGATTGTACTCATGATTGTAATAGTAACAAGTATCAAAATGTCAGTAGGTTATAATAAAAAGCTTGATTGAGGGGTCCTAAACACCGAAAAACCCCTTTGTAAGGAAAACTTCCCAAATAGGAAAGAAAGAACTATAATGAAGTCATGGTTTAATTAGAGAGTTTTTGGGTGTGGGGGACGTTATAATGGTTATGGACTAGGTTCAATACGTTACATGAAGGCAATGGGAAATTAAAAATTTTAAAAATAGGAGGGCCAATCCATATGGAGGGCCTTGATTGTGGCCATAAAATCACATGCTATCATCAATAAAATGAGTTTGTCCCACACTTTTGGAGGTGAGGATTAGAAGGCAAATATTATATTATATGGGAGGTGTTGAATTCAAGTCCCCTAATACTGTTCAATTATTATAGCCTAGCTAGCATGTAGGAGAGGATAAGCAATTTTCTTTGTTTTTTCATTTGATGTCCAGTACTCATATTAAGGTTCGTTTAAATTCGAATTCAAGCGGAAAGTCTCATTTTGGGGATAAAGCGTTGCTTAATAAAGACGATTTCATATTTAAGACTCAAACCTGAGATCTTTGATTAAGAACAGAGGATTACTTATCATTTCACATCCTGCAAAGGATAACATGCTCAAAACATGACAAGATAGATTAAAAAGTTGGGAATACTTTTAATTTTACTTTTCTATGTTGAAATGATAATAGTGGTACGTACTAATTCTTTGATTAAGAATAAAAGATAAAGAAGACACACTAGTTATGATTCCAAAACATTCAAAGGTCCATCCTTAATCACAACACACAAAGCTTAGATCCCCCACTTTCCATGTAAAATCTTGTTTATGCTCCCTAATCTAAACACAAATAGTAGGCTAGTGATGCAGACAATATAGGAGTTTAATGACCAATCCAAATTGATTGGTTCATGGAGATTAAACCTTTTAGCCCATCGTTTCGTGTTTCCCCTTAGCCCAACCAATTGGGCCCATTGGGTGAAGAAACACGCTTGACCACCAAAAGTACTCCAAAAAGTATCTCTTCACAATTTTTTTTTTGACAAGATGATTCAAGTCATATGGAGAAAAGTGAAGACTGAATTGAAAATAAAGAAAGAAAAAGGGGGGCATACACTTGTGCGCACTTTTTATTATTTTCTCTGCTTTTCTCTGCTTTGAGGCAATATCCTGTCAACTTTCCATTTTTTATCTTCTTTTGAAGAAATTGGCTTAGCTAGGAGATTGAGATTTAGAAAATGGTAATGGACCAGGCAATGTGGGGAACACATTCATGCAGAAATTGAATTACAAACTAAACTTCAAGTCTACAACTACAAGAGATGCACTTTTAACACCAATTACGTCTTAATTCAAAATAAGTTTGGAGTCGGCAAAAAATGTGCACCATTTCTCGATTTATGCATGTCATCCTTGCCAGAAGCGGATGCACCATGCAGGCACCGGGTTCATTAGAACTCTAGTACGTACTTTCAGCGTGAAGAATAAATTTGTGTACAAAAATTCGCTAAAACTACAATAATTAGTAAGTCTGAACCCAGAGTTTTAAAAATACAATGGGTTCATACTAAAAACTTTATCGATTGAACCCATAGAATTTAAATCTTTTAGATCTTCCTATGATCCTTGCACATGAGCTGTGCTAATCTTCTCTGTATTGTTCAAATTTTATTGGATGTCCTCGAAAGTACAAGGTATATACACTATCAACATAAAAATTTAATTACACCAAGGATCTTAAGAGGCAGAATTACGGGAACCTTGGCGACCCAGAGATCGCGTAGTCCTAGCTCGTGACGAAAGTGAAGAAGCTTTCCTCCCATTTTGTAAAGGGTTGTGATCGCCCTTCTATCCCGATGTTATCTTTACCTGTTGTAGCAGGAAATCTATCTTATTTTTAATATTATGTATTTTATATTTTAAGGAGGCATATATAAAAATATTCTTTAGGAAGCATATATATAAAAATATTCTTTGAGTGATCTGATACTATATAAAAAAACATTTATGCTGAAGACTCAATTAACTATTACACAAGAAATAGGCAGCTAGATAGGTCTTATGAACTGTTTTATTTCTGTCTTGATCAATGAAATAAAACATGCTCTCCATTACAAACAGTTGCAAAAGGGTTGTGGACCATTTGTTAATTTGGGTATTGTTGGATTGTCTGGATAGTGGTTCTCAAAGCATGGAAGGATATGTATAACCACAATCTGTCCCCCTCCTTTCATTTCATAGTAACTAGTACTTATAATATTGGTATTGCATACACGACATCTATTTATATGTTATTGGAAAATAACTCTACACAATAACTCTACACCTTGTGTTCATTTCCTAATTCAGCTGAATGTTGGTGGAAAAACATGAGAACTATTGTCCCCGCTACCAAGTTTACAAGTGATTTTGGAAAAAGGAGTTTAGAAGTGTTATGCCTCCTTATGAAAAAAAAAATATAAAATGAAAGGAGTGAGATATTGCATCATGGTAAATAGGGTTAATATAGTGCTCACTAACGACTTTTCGGTCTTGACATTAAAAAATAATTACTATCATAAAATTTAAAATTTTACGGGTGAAACTTGGTGACTTCACTGCTCTTTATGTACTGTCACAACTCATTAGTGATTAAAAAGATTTGGTCACAACATCTGATGTGATGGAAATGTATGGATTATGAGAATCTAGACATTTGGAGGGCGATGCCTTGTCATAACCCATTCTATCTTTTCCAAGCATAACCTCCTTTTTGCACAATAATTTGTTCTCTTTTTTTGGAGTATGCACTTATATTCCTCTGGATTTTTCCGTAAACACGCACTACCAATGTGTAATAAAGACCTCAATTTTTGTCATGGTTGAAAATATATGGGCCCATATGGCCCAGTTATAGTAAATCCAACAGCTGTATCTGAGCCCAAATTAGGGCCTATGATATCTTATGGTTTTTTTCCCACAAAAAGGAACGGGGATTGGAGACGGAGGAATACACGAATTCAATCCAACAAATATCAGGTGGCCCATTGGAACATTCATATTCAGTATATGATTGACCTAATAAAATTTGTTTGATGGGGCAATGTATTTGCAGCTACAATTAAAATAATAACCAGATCCAGAGTCAGGAATTAAAGCTTATGGGTTCGAAATTCGAGTCCATTAAGGTTATTCAGTTCTAACTCTTAATAACATGTACATGTTTAATGGATTTATAAGACAAATATAGAGTTTGAACCAAAACTATTAGATTTGGTCGAATCCGTAACATGTATTCTTTGTCCGCCCTGATAGTAGTAATAATATCATAGTAACATTTTGGATGATGTTTCTAGAAATGACACACTCAACAGTCCCTACTGTCCATTCTCCTTAAATTCCCCACCCCCCGCCCCCTCCTGCCCCGCCACAAAAAAAAAACTCAAAGTGCTTTCCAACCACATTTGAAAATTTGAAGCAAAAAATTACATAACTTTAATGGTCTAAACTAGGTTCCACCACAATAGAATGTTCAAGACCTTCCACATTTTGTCACTTCCATAAGTTGGACAAAATGAACAAACCAATTTTCAGAAATGCTCAAGTTGTCGTTTCTTTTGCCCACATATATAATTTTTCCTAAAATGTTGTTGGATAGATGATACTATGTCAGAGTGAGCATATTTAAGATATTGTGGCATATGGTGCTCTTTTTTCACAATTGATAAAGCCATCTTTCTTTAAGTTTACTAGTGAAACTAACCTCCAGAGGCATATTTGTGCACTTATGTCAAATATTACTTTCTAAAAACATATACTAAGTCGCGAACATCTTTAGCGAAATTTTTGATTTGACAATTGAAGACTATCAAGTAGCACCGTTCCATGTTACAATACAGGGACGAAGGCCTATTAGGATTGTGTGCCGAAAATATGAGATATCCATAATGAGAAAACATGGTATGTTTAAATTCCATAATGAAATTTTGTTGAGGAGGAATAATCAAAATTTTCTCATACGGAAAGTGAAGAACCTTTCGTCTCCTTTAAATCGAGCATGCCCGCCCTTTAAGGATGGTAGCCCTCTTAGCTCTGTTAGGCATTGGCCAAGGTTAGCTCAGTGTAGAGCCCTAGATCTCTACTCCTATCTTATTATGGAACAATCTAGAGATTTGCTTGAACTTTCAGCTAACTCTTTCAACGGCAAGTAATAAAATGAATGAATGACTACTAGAGGTAGAACGAATGAGGTTATATAAAAAGGATGTTATAAATACTCCAAAATATGCTATATTGACGGGGAGAATTACATCCTTTAAATTTATTGCTAGCAGAATGTCCCGCTCGAGAAGAAAGAATAATGGGATGCTCACGCTCTTGTTGGACGTGACAATCAATTAATTACAAACATTTCTAATAATATTTAACCTTGTTGCTATTTTGACATTTTTTAGTTCCCGAATGTCGGACCGATTAGCAAAGAGCCGGCGAAACTTTCTATTTATGAATCAGATTGGGAACTGATGGACTCTAGAAGGATTTGAGGTGCTCTTGTTTTACAAATAAGTTTACTGACAAATCAGATCATAATAAAGCTGGCCAGAAAGTATTTGGTACTACTATTATTGAAGGAACAATACCTTATCTTCAAGATGCACCAGAATCTCTTTGATTGCTTTGGGCACACGAAAAAGTTGTTCTAATTTTAGCTCAACATTTCAAAGGCCCATGTAATGCAATGTTTCAGGTAATATGCTGCACATAGATAAGTTAATAACATGTTATCCATGAAACTTGAAACTCCAGGCCTCAAAATGTAAATTATGCGTTTTTACGGGTTTCGACTTTTGAGACCATAGTGTAAAAATAAAAGGAAAATTTACCTGTCATAGCTAACTCTAAAAGTTATTTATAGACAATAACTACCTTTTAATTTAATTACTTGTGATAGCTACAATGAATTTTTAATTTACCTATCATACCTATACTAAATATATAGAGTTATTCCACTGTATCAATCTTCTCTCTCTTCTCCCTCACCTCTATCTCTTTTTTCCCTCGCTATGGCTATAGCCGCCTCTCTCCCTCCTTCTCACCATCTCCAGCTAAACTCAAACCATCGCCCAGCCACCCCCGCGAACCCCCACTCCACGACCTCACTACCCCCTTCTCTCTCTCCCCCCCCCCCCCCCCCCCCCCCCCCCCCCCCCCCCAATCAACAAAACAAATCCACACTAATGAATTCGTCATCGCCGATCTCCGAGCATTCAATCGGTTAGGCGTATACGAAATCAAAGAAGTATTATTCTTCATATTCGTATGCATACTACAACTAAACGTGAGATCTCAGATCTTTGACACACATAACCACATGAACAACATGAGATCTCAGATCTGAGTGTATTAGTCATTTTTTAGTGTATTTTTTTGTATTTGATCGGAATCCATGGCTTCCATTGAAGTTCTATTGAAGTTGTTCTTCTTTTGCTAATTAATGTCTATGATTACTTGTTGATGTTTTTTGGATCCAGTGGTGCTTGTATGCACAGTGATATTTTGAGCATTTCTTCAAAAAAAAAAAATTAGCGTAAAATACAGTGCTATTTTGTATTTCGCCTGAAATTCGACCGGTTTTGATTGTATTCTTCCTATTCAAGCCGGAAATGGCAGCGAAAATCCTGGCCGCCATGGCGTATCTGGTCCTTTAATAGGATTTGAATGTATTTTTTTGAGTGTAAATATAGTAGTACTTTGTATTTCATCAGAGATCCAACCGGTGTTATTGTATTCTTCCTTTTTAAATACAGTGTATTTTGTATTTCATCGGAGATCTGACCGATGTTATTGTATTCTTCCTTTTTAAATACAGTGTATTTTTTATTTTCGCCGGAGTTATGACTAGATTTGACCGTATTCTTCATTTTCGTCATTTTTTTAGTGTAAATACATTCAAATACAGTCAAATACATTCAACTGATGCGACGTCAGGCGGCAACTTTACTGATCTGAACTCGATTACATTTAAATACAGCCAAAACAAAAGGATTATCAGTATATAAATACAATAAAAAAATAACTCCGTGTATTTAAAGGATTTACTCCACTCCGTTTTTATGATACATGTATTTCGTTGTATTTAAAAACACAAAAATATAGCCGAAACTCCTTCGTGTATTTAAAGGATTTACTCCACTCTGTTTTTATGATACATGTATTTATTCGTATTTAAAAACTAAAATACAAATTTCAAATCACATAAAAGGTAGCTACGGTTTGTAAATTGCAAACTTGTGGCTATATATTGTTAGGAGCTTATAAAAGGTAGTTGTTTATGTAAGTTTCTAATGAAACTTGAAACTCCGGGCCTCAAAATGTAAATTATCCGTTTTTACGGGTTTCGATTTTTAAGGCCATATAGAGCCCGTTTGGATTGGCTTATAAGGTGGTCAAACCAGCTTATAAGACTATGCTGGACAAGACATACTTTCTATGTAACTTTGCCCAAATAGGCATAGTTTGCTGTGAAACCTTACCTTGTGATTTTTATTTTTTTACAGTCTTCTGAGGTTCAAACCCAGAATATCATGAGTATTTTCGGCCACTTTTTTATTACTTAAAGTGCCGACGAGCAAAAATTGAAGATCAAAGAATTGTGGGACAAAAATTAAAGATCACCCTAAGATAAGGACAAGGGTAATTCGCAAGAATGCCCTTTATTCGGGGTGGTCTTTAATTTTTGCTCCTCAAATTGCTGGTCTTTAATTTTTGCCCTTCACCTACAATATTCGAGGTTCTCGTGTTCAAATTCGCTAGCGTAAAAATAAAAAAAAAATCACAAATAGGCTTTTGAAAAGCCGCTTATATAAGATTTGTCTTAGTATAACCTAAAAAAAATTTTGGACCGGCATAACTTTAGTTATGCCTTAAGGCGATCCGACATAACTTTAGTTATACCTAAGACAGCCTATGCCGCATAAGGATGACTTTTCCCAAAGTGTTGCCTTGCAATTTAAAGACCAGCAATTTAAGGGCCAAAAATTAAAGATCACCCCAAAAGAAGGACAATCTGCGCAAAAAGAGGGACAACCAGTGAATTACCGAAAATTTCCGTAGAAATTGCCATAACTGTCGGGCCCAAAAGGCCCAATATGGAAAAGATGCCATGTTAGGGCCGGGGACCATTTCCCTAATTAGGCGGTCCAACTAATTCGTCTCTACATGAATTAATTGAACCGGTAAAATGTCACTATCAAGTAGTATCAAACTCGTTGCAACAATCCATAAGAACACGGTATTCTGAATACCCATAGGCTGTTTTCTATTTTTCCTTTTATGGCTTTTCACCCGTTCTTCGCATTCGCATCTTAATCCGTATTATATTCGGATTATTTCCGCATGTGTTTCATTTTCTGAGAGAAGCGCTCTCTACTAAAAAAAAATTTCATACTCAAAGTTTCAAGTTATAAACCTCTCATGCAAGTTAACTTCATCCACTGCACCACATTCTTTGATTTTCCCATATGCTGATTTCATTTTCTGGTACACTCCGCCAACAATATTATCCACGCACGGTCATATCTATATTAATCCTTTGTTGTGGCTAACTGATATTTCTCTAGCAATTATATCTACCAATAACATTTTGACTAATAAGAAAGGTTAAGATCCTATAATCAAAGTCCTTAGGAAAAAGTCTCTTTTCTTCCTTTGGCTCCCAACAAACTTCGGACCTGAGGGTAATTATAACCCAGAGTTAAAAGTTGAATGGTAAATTTGGATTTCTTTGAAAAATTTCGGGAACTGCTGAAATAAATTTTGACATTTATCTATTTTTCTATAGCAATTTGACTTTGTAGACTCAATAATGCGTTACACTCAGGTCGTTTTTGTAGTACATTTGTAGTTTCACATGTTCAAAATGGTCTGTCTTTTACCATAAATTATATTCCATACATATCTAATTAGGAATTAGTAAGAACTAAGAAGTTGTAATTATAGTCAATGTTGACTTCCGAGACAAACTAAAAGATTAATCAAAATCACAAGCCTTAAAACTTCAACATCCCCAAATAAACAAACAGCACCAATAGCGGTATTTATTCTTACTGACTAAGTGATGATGATAATTTAAGACTAAACTCATAAATTAGTACGTAGTACTCTCTCTGTTCACTTTGACTTGTCCAATATTATAAAAATAGATTTTCACTTTTACTTGTCACTTTTAGCATATTAAGAAAAAAGACAATTTATTTTTTCTTGTTTTACCCTATAAAAGATTAAATATTCACTTCAAATCATTTTTCAAATCCAATAAAAATATGCACCAATTAATATGGGTACATTGGTAAATTATGCAGATCATTTATTATTTCTTAAACAACGTAAAAAGTCCAAAGTGGACAAGTAAAAGTGAACGGAAGGAGTAATAATTTTCCTTTAGTCCCAAATGGAGGGCTCGCTTCGACCAATCATGCAAGGGTCGGGATACAGCCGGCGAATGGTGATTAATTGAACATTATTCATCGAAAAGTTAAACAAATATATAAGTAAAATATTACCTCCTCGCTCACTTTTACTGCTCACTTTGCACTTTTCATGCTTAATAAATAATAAAACGAATATAATTTACCGTAACGTACCCATATTAATTAATGCATATTTTTTTGGATTTGAAGTGAGTATTTAATATTATGGGTAAAACAAGAAAAAATAAATTGTCTTTTCTTAATATGCTAAAAGTAATAAGTAAAAGTGAAAATCTATTTTTAAAATTTTGGATAAATAAAAGTGAATAGAGGGAGTGCTTCTTTTTTAATAACATTCTTGGTTTTGCCACTACATGACATTAAACAAGTTGCTAAAAATGGATAACGTTTAGGTTTAATGGTGTGCATATTTTGAGCTTAAAAGTTTTTTTTTTTTTTTTTTAAAGAGAGCAAGTTGGTGGTTTGATGTGACATGAAGAGAGAAGATGCATTGGCCTAATAGCAAGGACAAAAAACTAAATGAACTTGTTTGGAACATATCTATGGCATCTCCGTCTTATCATTTAATGATCCAACAAGAAAACTATTTACGGGAAATATCCAGTCAATTATGACCAAGTATTCCAAAAGAGACTCTTGAGTTTTTCAAATTGATATCTATCGCGTTGTTATTTATTTATTTGTAATATATATGCGTGAAAAAGGCTTCAAATAATATTTTTCAAAGAAGACATTTTTCTTCATAAAATATTAAGGTAGGATAAAAAATTCTTATATTCACCACTCATATCTGATTACTTGTGAAGTTTTATTTGAGACATCGAATTGTAGAAAATTATTTTATCAGTTATGACTTCACTGTCACTGAAATTGAGATCTTTGAAAAAATCTCAAATATATGAAATTTGGACTATTAGGTGCTTATTTTAGAAATTCTAAACCTTATACATGATATGACTTCTCATCATTTTGTTCTTTGACATTGTATTATTGTAAAAAGTGTTGTGACGTTAGGTCCAAAATTGAATCTGACCAAAGTAAGAGTAAAAATTAATTTTAACGAAAAACAGTGGAACAAAAGAACTACTTTTACTATTTTAGAGGTAAATTTGGTTTAATGGCTTACAACCATCAGGCTATTGAACTGTTTTGGAGTTGCGTATAAAATATACTTTAAGCATATATATATATCAGGATTTTAAACATGATAATAATCTCACATAAAGGCGTAATAAAATGCATATTTGATTTGGAAGACATTATTACGATAAAGAGAAGCAATAAAAAAGACCAATTTATAGAGTTTAATCGATCTTTTGATACGGTAACATCCATCGACTAACCGAATGAATGGATGAGATTTATTCACTTTTAAATAAAACTTATCGGATTGGCAAAATAATACAAAAAATCTTACATTACGTCCATGTAATCAGCTTCTTTGGCAACTACATATTATGAACTTATACTCCTTCTGTTTCAATTTATGTGAACCTTTTCGGAGTACGAGGGTCAAACTTTATAACTTTGACCATGAATTTGACATAGATGTTCAATTGTAAAAATAAAATTTATGTATTTAGAAACTACATAAAAAGACTATAAGTCATGATAATTTATAATTCAAATAATTTAGAAAAAATGTAAGAAAAATGTGGTTAATAAAACACCTGTAGGAATTTCTTATATATATATATATATATATATATAAATATATATAAAAGGTTTATATAAATTCAGGAAACAGAGGGAGTCTTAAATAATGAAAAATTATATGCAAAGTACACATCATGTATTTATTTGTTTGGTGCATTTCGTCCTTTGTAATTTCCCCTCTCAATGTCTCAACCCTATCATTTTTTCAGTTGCCAAAGTTGCAATTAAAACAAGTTGGTAGGTCTTACTTCAAACCACTTGCAATTATCTAATTGAACGCTAGGGCCTTCCCCTTCTTAATTAAGGAGTTATTCATTTCTGTTAAGTTGTCAAATTACTCAACATTGCACTCTTGTTTTCTTATACTCCAATAAACCTAGTGCTTCAATTGTACATGAATGTATACAATTTTTTCTAAGACCAGTCTAAAAAATTGGCCTATAATCCCGAAATATAAATTCATATTCCCCTCCAAATAACTCTATTATGTAAATTTGTAGCCTCTACATGCAGCTGTAGCTTGCTCTCTTTAAGGTCATTTAAAGTGCCCTGACTTGGGGCGTAGGTAGTATATATATACACACTACCTGAATCGGCCTCTACATGCTAACTTATTTGTATCACTACTATTGATCATAGGGCACAAAACATATATGTACATGATAAGAGGGTATATATTTACGTAAACATGACGATATTTTTCAGTTTACAAAATATATCAATAAACTTGTTACAAAATCTATACGAATTAGGTAAATTAAAAAGAAGCAAATAAAACACATTAAATAAGGTAAGGAAATCATTTTTACTTATTTTATCTACTTTTCTCTCTCCATTCAAATTTTAGAGATATAGTTCCCTGATTTTCTCCAACTTTTGCTTCCTTATTTCATCCACCCCATTCAAAATTAAGAGATATTATTACCTAATTTTCTCCAACTTTTACTCAAAAAGTCCATTATAATCGGTAATTTTTATGTACAAAGTTCATACACCAAAAAACATATATGTCTAATTTTCGTATGCAATATGTATAACTGTATAGGTTCTTATAATTTTTATATATGAAATATGTATAAAAATTGTATGTGTATTTTGATTATTATAGCGTACATATAAATTGTACAAAATATAATCAAAGTATGTATAAATTTTGAGAAAAATATGTATAATAAACTTGTAATTGATACAAACCGATTCCATACAAAGTTCATACAATTTAAAATAAATATATATTAATTTTGTATGCAATATGTATAAATGTATAAATTCGTTTTAATTTCTATGTATGAACTATGTATAAAAGTTGTATGTATATTGTGATTATGATAAAGTACATATAAATTGTATAAAATCTTATCAAAGTATGTATAGATTATGAGAAAGTATATATGTATAATAAGTTTTCTGATTGATACAAACCAAATTCCATCCACTTTTCATACACATATCAGTTTTCAACATTTTTAAGACTAATTGATATCGAATTTGTTCGCATTTCATACACATTGTGCCGCATATATCTAAAAAATGACATATAGCAGACTCCATACACATCTCATACATATATTAGTTTTCAACATTTTTTAAAACTACAGTTTATATAATTTATACAGATTTTCAAAACACACAATGATCATATATATCTCAAAACGATACAAATCAAAATTTATATACAATTAATATACAAGTTAGTAATCAAAAATACTTTATAATATTGGTTTGAAAATTTATATTAGGAGAGAAGCTGGATTTTAAGTATGAAAATGGTGTCTATCATAGAGAGAGAGAATATTTAAAAAAAAAAAGAAGAAAAAAAAAAAAAAGAGTTGAATGGTAAGTCCACACTTAAAATCAGATTTTCTTCCCTAAAAAAAATCTAAAATCGTGGGTATCTCATTAAGCCCAAATCTGGTATACTTTGTAATTTTATTAGTATGTTTTGTAAATAAGAAAAAGTATCCTTATATTTTGTAATATAGAGTCTTAAATAGGTATTATTAGGTCATTTTCCCTTGATCATACTCCCTCGTTTCATTTTACTTGGGCCTTATACTAAAAATTGATTTTTTTTTTTAATTTTTTATTTTAGCAAACCAAGAGAAATTTATTAGTTTCTTCAAATACTACTACCCTTATCGTTGAATAAATACATAGAGAATAAACAGTCAAATTAAATTTTTAAAGCGTAATTAATAAGGTTAATGTGGTAAAATAACCCCCTAATAAATATTTCTCAAGGATGGTATCAAGTAAGTACTTAGTGACCAGTAATTAATGTCTATGATAACATTTTTGATAGTATAAATCTACAGTATATTCACACGGTAGTAGATCATACATTTAAATGGGTGCGTCATTTTCTAAATCTCTTTCCACGACAAATTTCAAATCACCGAAAATCCCAAGGGTTTGTTTTGTTTCTGTGTATTGTATAGACTGCGTTGGTTTGCCGGTGCCTTTTCCCCAATGGGTTGGATACCACACCTCCCGTTTTGTTAGCACTGGCAAAATCAGAATTTTCACTATATTAAGCGGAAGATATTTTTAACTAGTCTATTCAATAATATTTTTCAATAAAGGAGTGTCAATTGACTTCTCTTCGGCAATGATAGTTATGTCACTGCTTACTAGGTCATCTCTCTCTAGAATCCGATTAATTTAGAACCACAACATATTCTAAATTCATGTTATATATGACTTATTAAAGGAGGAAGCGTCCGACTAACAAGGGCAGAAGTAGAACTCTAGAAACGTATCTGACTAAATTCAGTAACTTTTGTTAAAAAAGCTATTAAATGTGTACATAGATTAAATTTAGAATTCTATTATTAGACTTGAAATCGTCATTCTAAAATCTCATGCCCATAAAATTAAAATCTTAATTTCACTTTTGTTTATCAGGAATTCCACATTCTTAGCGTGGGAAAAGTAAAGACACTCGAGTCAAACAACAAACACGAGCAAATTAATTTTGCCTTCTATAGAAAAGTCTTTTTTTCTTCTTTCATAGTGTTTCTTGTATCAATAGTCAGCACTAGCTAGTTAAAAGGGTATATTATCCTGCTTTACAGCAAGCCAAAACAACCATCCAGAATTTAAAAAATCTGGATTCTGTACGTTACGTGGAAAAGGAAAATATTAAAGTCAAGCCAACGATCGATGGAACAACAGAAACATTCCTCCCAAGAACAAGCCAGATGGAAATGCCAAGACATTTTTTAATTTAATATTAGAACTCCCTATTTTTAAATTTAATATTAGAACTCCATAGAATTGCTTCAACAAATATTAATATTTTAATGTACGTTTGTTTTCACAAGACCAACCAAAAACGTTACCACTCTAACCTTTGAATATGAAAAAGGAGAAGGTACAATAAAGAAAACAGTTTTACATATGAACAATTTCTCTCCTTTATAGCATCCAATGCCTAAGAGGTCATATATAGATGAAAACAATAGGTTATACATGGAAGTCATGAGCTAAAGAGCTAACAGCTCAATTCTAGGGGTCTAATGAGAAAGAACTGGATTAACAACTATTGGACTGAACTTTATATTTGATAAACTATGTTAATTAACATTATATTCTTGAAAACAATTTCTTTACAATTTGTATTGGTTAAAATGGTTTATTATTGATAATTGAGATTCAAATTGGCCGGGATTGATTTCATCTTGTCCGTTTATCGATGCAAAATCATACAGTATATCTTTATTCAACCAATTTAAGAGGATTTAAGTATATTTTAACCTATAATAACAAATTAACTACTGATTTTATCAGATTAACTAATAATTATCAATTAATTTTTAGTAAACGAATTGATTGGTCAGTGTAAATAGATTTTTACGCAGTCGTGTTTACAACTCTTCAGAAGATAGAAAACAAATTGTCAATGTTATTATACTAAAACAAATTGTTATCATTACACGAGACCACGTCGAATAATGAAACCTAAGTACGGATGGAGAAAATAAAATGATGTTTACGTAGAAAAAGAGCTACTTACTATAAAATAAAATAAAAATGCAGAGTATAAAAGATAAATTAAAAAGATATGACGTTGCAAGATATCCACATAGCTGAGGCCTGAGAATGGAAGTTTCCTTGTAAATTATTGAGGGGATAATGATACCAGATATTTCAAAAGCACAAATGTATACATAGTAGCCAGCGTGACGCAGAATAATAATTCAATGTGACCCCAGGACCTTATTATATAGAGAAAATAATTCAAAGTCGTTAAGGTCCAATTCAATGGCAAGCAAAATCAATCAATCCAAGTCTGCCTTATTTACTTTGGAGGTTATTACATTTTTAGTCCATTAGTTATAGATCATTTTTAATTTTAGCCTTTGTTAATTCTGATCAAGCATATTTAACTTTCAGTTAATTGAAATGTACACTTTTGACTCTTTAGTTTATGAATATGCACAAGTTTACCATAATTGTTTATCTTTCCACAACTTAATGTGTTATGTATTATATTTAGTTTGCACTGCTACTTCACATTTAAGGTAATATAGTTCTAAATGTCCAAACATAACTGATTTTCAATAAAACCAAAAATATATATCTTAACTAATAAAAAATTAATTATACTGAGTTATATATAACAAGGATCAAAAAATAATATTTATCAATAAATGAGGGATGAAAAGTGTGAATTTTATTTTTACCTAATCAATTCAAGTATTGACTGTTTGACCCTACCTTCCAAGGCAAACATAGTAAAATCAGCCCTAAAATCCTCTTTTACCTAAACAGTCTTTCTATTTCCCCTTTTCCCCAAGTCTCCCTCCACAATTTTTTCCTTAAACCACTTCTTAAACCATCAAAAAGCAAAACATAAAACCCAAAAATTATTCTCTCTCTCATCTCTAATTCTCATCATCATGGAGTTTCTTCAAAACAAATTTCCACTACTTTTACACTTGTTCTTGTTCTGTTTTTTACAGTGTGAAGTGGCTATGTCTATGTCCATTCATGATTTGCTTAAATCTAAAGGATTACCAGGAGGGCTACTTCCTAAAGAAGTGAAATCTTACAATTTATCAGATTCTGGCCTACTTGAAGTGTTTCTTGATGGGCCATGTTTGGCTAAGTTTGATACCATGGCTTGTTATGATAGTGTTGTGAAGGCTAATCTCACTTATGGTTCACTTGCTGGAGTTGAAGGACTTTCTCAACAAGAACTTTTTGTGTGGCTACCAGTTAAAGGAATTGTTGTTGATGATCCTTCATCTGGTCTTATACTTTTTGATATTGGTTTGGCTCATAAACAACTTTCACTATCTCTTTTTGAAGATCCTCCCCATTGCAAACCAGATGGTAATTTTATTGCTCTTATCTCTCTTGAATATTTTTCGTTTAACTATTTGATATTTAAAATTGCAGAAATGTAAGATAAGGCTCTGTATAATATATACTCATGCTCCGGTTCTTTTCGGACCCTGCTCATAGCAGGATCTTAGTGTATTCGACTGTTTTTTTTTCTTTATTTTTATTCAGAATTTACTGGCTAGACTAATTTGGATTTGCATCATCTATGGCCTATTAACGGAAAGTGTTTCTTCATGCATTCCCCCTTAATGAACTCAAATTGTTAATTAAGGGTGAAAAAATCTCGTCCCGTCTCATCTTACTCAATTGGCAATTGCTCATTTCTCTATGAATTAATTATTATCATTTTTTCTTTTTCTTTTCTTATTATTTATTTCAATAGATTTGTTTTGGTCTTGGTTCTTTTTTTTTAAGCAAATAGTATGAAATTTCACTTACTTCGAGGTAAAAAAAGTCGTTGTAGTTTCTAGTATTTCTGTTGTACTAGATAGTTTTCCATGTGATATTCTGAACTGTTTACTGGAAATGAATTGATTTATCATTTTGCTGAAGTTAAGGTTCGGTCACTGAACACTTATGCTAGTACATACTAGCGTCAAGTAGTTTTCTTGCCTTTTTTTTTTTTTTTTTAAATATTTATATTTAACTGTTTAATTTCAAGAATTGAATATGCTTTTTTGCGGAATATGCATTGCAGGCGTTTTGAAGACTAATGGTCGGAAGGAGAAGGGATTTGAAGATCAAAGATAAGAGATGCCCATTTTGGAATAAATTAAATGTCCATAATAATGGTCGATTTTGTTGGGGGTTCGGGTTGGGGTTTTGGGGGGGGGGGGGGGTTAAGTACAAATTACTAGGCTTGATTATAGGATTTTTAGACTCTAAATGAGATTTGGGTAAAGCTGTAGAGATTTTGGGTTATCAGATATCTTGCTATTTTTGCAAATGCTAATCTTCTAACTTTTTATCATTCCTTTTGTTTGTTTCAATCTCAGTGTATAGATTGTGATTATATAACAATAAAGCAAGAGATCTCCTACTTCTACTCGTAGATCCCTCAAAATTCTCCTAATATCTGTACCATAATCTTTCAAAGTTAAAATTACATTAATAATTTGTTTGGCCAAACTTCTAGGACAATAAAAAAATAGTTTTCCCCAAAAATAATTATCGAACCTTGATCAAGCGCAAATTGTTGATCTAATATTAGCAATGTGTTTTTCAAATTAATTAGTCAAACACAAACGACTATTCATCAAAATACTATTTTCAAAGCACTTGTAACAAAAAATATTTTTTAAAATAAGTTGATTATGAAAGTTTAGCTGCATATGCCATTAATATTTATTTAATTGCTTCTAAATCTTTTGTTTTGGAACGATGGGGAAGAGTGTAACATACATGAAAAATAGATCTGGGTGAAAATCAAATTAAACGTTATAAATGTATTGAGTTCTTAACGCTCAATTTTCATGTACTTCATTCTTATCGTTTCTTTTTATGGCCTAACCATTTCATAGGATACTTGTTCTAACGTGGGAGATATGGGCCCATGTAAAAGGAAAGAGGTGCAAATGGGCCCACACGGACTTTGCTGTATAGCCACTTTTATGGGATGTACTACTTGATTTTTCATGCATCTTCTGCTGGACTTATTATAATGTGGACCCTTGAGGCCTGGAGTCTTGGTAGTTGCTGGAATGTAGTGGGTGCAAACCATCTGCATGAGCCCAATGATCACAAGAAAAAGGCAAACAACCTTTTATATGTAGAATAAAACAATAAAAGTTTTTAGGAAAAAGAACGTCGTTGGCCCTATAAATATAATAATTATCCCTTTAGACTCCTTTTATTTTCATGCCCTTAAAATTAATTATCCAAAATACCCTAAAATTATGATACTAATATAGTATATAAATATATTAAGATGGTATCATATTCATTTATTCAAAAAATATACTTTTCAAAAAAAAAAAAAACTCTATGATACCATTATCTTATTTACATATACTTTGATGGTATCATGGAGGACTGCTTAAATCCTTGAATGAGCACTCCTAAGTCCGTGATATCATTATGATACATAAATATATCGAGATGGTATCATGGAGAACTGCTCCAGTTCTTCTCTTAGTCCTCCATGATACCATCATGATATAAATATACTGCGATGGTATCACGGAGGAAGAATTTTGATCGAGGGGGTATTCGGGTAAATATTTTTGGCCAATTGGGCAAGAAGCGAAATTAGTTTAGGAGCGGATATGAACAGATAAATATTTTATGTTTTAGAAGTATTTTGTGTTGTTTTCCCAAAATTTTAAAATATAGAGAATTCCGAAGGGAAGTGAATACATTTTTAGGATAACTCAGGTAGAAAGTAGGAGAATTAAGTTTCAGCATTAAATTTTTTATTCTTCTACACCATATAAACTTGAGATTACTAAATTAAAAAATAAAAAAATAAAAAATTGAGATGCTCTGACCAGTCTCCAGGATGAAATGATGTTAGTTTGAATTGTCACAAAATCCTAGGATTTTTTCTTGGAGTTTGAGTAACACTTGGAATTTTAACAGTATTTTGAACTCCAGTACATTGTGTTGAAATTTTATTTAGTAAAGTTTCAAATTTCAACATCATGTTCTAGTAAAAAGTATTTTATCAAGTATTATTTCCGCTTTATAAGATGACTATAGTAACATTGTGAAGCCGAATGAGCTTAGGAGAACTTTCATAAATACAAGATATGTAAGAGTTAATTATACAAATACAACTAATTTAGATATTACAAATTATGCAATTTAAAGCTAAAAACAAAGAGATTATTGTTATGAATCAAAAGGTAAAAATAAGGAGATATCATATATTAGTGAAAACATAATTACATGCATATAAAAATACAATCATTGTGTACCTAAAAAGCTCCAGTACAATCTACTAGCAAGCTAATTCATGAATTTTAACCAAAAAAAAAAAAAAGTTAATTCATGAACAAGTATATTACTGTATCATTTATATATAATATTAATATATATATATATATATATATATATATATATATATATATATGTGTGTGTGTGTGTATTATATATATATATGTTATTATAGAGTAGAATTGATTGGCACATATAGTAATCTATTCATATATTAGATATATTGTAATATTATATACTATATACACAAAAGGTATCATTATATTATATACTATATAAAATATACAAACTTAAATATACTATTTCTACTATTATATCCACAAATATTTTGTTATCATCTTCTCAGTTAAATGTGTCAATTTGAATACACCATATATTTCATGTACTTTTCTTATACCATATATCATATCTTTTCATGTACTTTTCTTGATATTAATATATTCAAATGATTTCTTTTAATCACAAAAAAGAATTGCATCAGTCATCAAGTGAAAATAAAAAAAGAAGAATAAAGAGGAGGAAATATGGGATTTGAAGTTAACTTTGTTTTATTTATTTGAAAATTACATTCTCTCTCATGCCCTTTTCATAATATTTTTTCGGGGGTTTGGGTGGGTTGGGGGGGGGGGGGGGGGGAGGAGGGGGGAGAGAAAGTAAAAAGTGGATGCATTAATGGTAGTAATTCCGAAAATTAAGTATGATTGATATTTTAAGAATGTAAAAAGTTGTATTTTTGTAATTAAAAAGTTAATTTTTTTGAATAAGTTGGATTTATGTAAATTTTAGAAAGTAGTTGTAATCTTTTTAATTATCATTTCAAAAAGTTGTATTTGTGTGACTTTCCTCATTTATAAGTGGTCTAAAAACTTGCCAAATGAGCTAATTTTCATATTAATAATTTTTGATGGGTTTGCAATCCATCCTCCCTTGGTTTGTGAATCAAGTAGTAACACGGTGAAGCCCATTAGGCCCTTCGTCATATTTCAGGAAATTGAGATATCATTTAAGATCGGGCCATTCGCACAAATAGTCCTTTTTCGGGGTGTTCTTTAATTTTGGTCCTTTAAAGTTTTAGTCTTTAATTTATGTCCTTTAATATTTTTGGCACTCCATAACTTACATTTCATTCTGCATATATATCATAACATCTCATAAGTTACGATACAGGCCAAAACTTTTAATACTCAAGATAATCTGAAAAACGCTACACAATTTATGCCGCATAACTTAATTTTTTAAAGAACTTGTGCCTAGCGAGACAAAAATGTTGTTTTCGAAGATAAAAATGTCACAAGACTAATTCCGAACGAAGCAAATCTGAATTATTTCATTAAATAAACAGCAGGACCAAAAATTGTAGATTATAGATATGAAGGATAAAAATTAAAGAACAGAGTGGTTGATAGATAATCCGCGCAAAAATATCAGTTAAGATTTGCTTAATTAAACACAAATATAAACTTTTAGTAATATAAATCTTTTCTAATTACACTTAAAGCAAATAGAATTCCGTTCCTTACCATCGTCAGACTCCTTGATTACCACGAAGCCTACATACAATCGGTCTCTTCGTTCCTTAAGAATTCCGTCATTCATCCAATTCAAATAGACAGTGACGAAAATCATGGAGGGTGGATAAAATGTCGGATTTGCTGCCAAATTCATTGAAGTGGTCAAATTTAAGTATAAAATTTCTTACACTGTGACTACAATTTAAATGATGGTTCTAAAATAGGCCTTTCTTGAATAAATAAAACAGGGACTTCGGCATATTTAAAAAATAAAATAGAACTATGGGGTTTCGGCATATTTCTTAAAAAAATATATATATATATATATATATATATATATATATATATATATATATATAAGAGCCCCATTTTTTTTGCAAGTAATATTAAAAAAAAAAGGAAAAAACATAGTCAAAGATCTCCAAACACCAAGCAATATTAAAAACTACTATATGGGGTGTTTTAGTCCTTCTTATATATATATATATATATATATATATATATAAAGGTGGGCCCCATACTAAAAACACCAAGTAATATTAAAAAAAAAGGAAAAAACTGGACCCCACATCTCCAAACTCATGTAAAAAAAAAAAAATAGACCCCATATTAAAAAATTAAGCAATATTATAAAAAATAAAATTGGACCCCATATTAAAAAAAAAAAAAAAAAAAAGCAATGTCAAAAAAAACGTGCACCCCATAATAAAAAATCACACAATTTTCATGTAATTCCCAAAGTATCCCCATTAAGTCAATAATGGTGGATTCAACATGCGTATCAATATAGTTAGAATCGAAATTATTGTACGGCAAAAAAATGGACTCCATATTATTGCTTTTAAAAGGTTAAGTAGGGCCAAACCATACAATTATATTTATATATATTAGCCCGAGATCTAATCTAGATATTTAATCGTTGTATTTGCTATTCCGCCATGTAATTTATTTGTTATGTTTGTGTTTACTAAATAAATATACTTAAAATATTTATATTTTAAAATAAGACAGAATTTAATTACTTTTTCATTTTTATTCTATTTGATTACCTTTTCATTTTTATTCTTACTCTAATAAATGTGAAAGGAGATTAATATCATAAAAGAAAAAATAATATTAAATGGAGATCAAATAATTAATAAGGTAAATTAATCAAATTCTAATTCTAATTGACGTTTCCTTCAAAAATCATACAAAAACATGACAAGTAAAATGAGCTAAATAAGAATATTTACCAAAAATTTAAAAATAGTATATATAAAAAATCAAATGTAAAATGAGCTAAACCAAGAATATTTAAAAAAATTAAAAAATAGTAGTTCTTCGTTTAAATAGAAAATCAAATTTCTACTTTGTTTCGTTTTTAAACATATAAAATTAATTTAATAATTTGAATTAGAATTATCCAAATCAAAATTTGATAAAAAATAATAAGTATTGTTTAGGTCCAATCTACATACATTAACAATAGAATGTTTTACACCTTTAAATTAATCGAATTAAAATTCAAAGTATCAATTGATGCTTAAATATTGTAATTGTTTTATCTCATCTCAAAGAGAGGAAAATAGTTTTCTTTTAAACACTTCTTCTCTTTTAAAAAGTATTAATAATTTTTTGTTAACTTTGTATTCGTAATAAACACTAATATAATAAAGTTTTGGATACGGAGCACAAACTACAATGTTAAATTAATCGTGTTTTGAACATAGTGTATATATATATATATATATGCGCATAAAAATAGTGCAAACTTATGTATGTTTATTAGCAATATAAAATATATATATTATCACTACTCAAACACAACTACCTACACATAGATACACTATAATCCTAAGAAGCTACGCATGTAAGACAATTGCCTAGTTAGTTAAGATTCAGGTAGTGTTTGGCAAGAATTTGAGGGCTCAAAAGAGTGAAATTTGAGCCTATTTCACTACTCTTTCTTCTTGTTGTTAATTGGGCCTGCAACATGTTATGAATTGTTTCGGCCTAAAATGATAGGCAAACTTACATATATAACTATCTTAATTGAGGCTCTTACTATACGTAGCTATCATTTGCCAAATTACAATTCGTAGTTAATGTATTTGACTTGGCCAAATACACTCATCTCATATGTATTTGAGCAAGCCAAATACACTCATCTCATATGTATTTGGCTCATATACGTTTAGATACAAGACACTCAGGCCAAATACATATGAGATACAATATGAGTCAAATACATATGACGAAAGATATACTCAAATACAAAGAGAAGAAGCTAGGAAAAATATGTGAGAAAAGTAATGTTATTGGCTGGGTTTGAACCTGGGAGGGAAGGGGCAAAGCCACGCCCAATAACCACTTCATCCACTCCAACTTGATGATACACATGACGAAATATACTTAAATATACTCAAAATATAAGGAGAAGAAGCTAGAAAAAATATATAAGAAAAGTAATGTTGTTGGCTGGGTTCGAACCTGGGTTAAACCACTCCAAATTGATGTATTTTGATATAGCTACGAATGGTAATTTATAAGATCATTGTAGCTACTAAATATAAATAAATTAAAAGGTAGTTATTATCAATAATTACCTCTTAGAAGAAGCTACACCAAGTAAAAATTCCAAAATGATATGGCCCCATCAGGCTTTCCAAAGGATCCCTCTTGGGCCTACGGGCTCGATCTTGATTTCTTTTGCATTGGGTTGGGTAACTAAATCCAAGTAAAGAAGGAAAAATTATGTGACGTGACAAACATTTAGACTGTATTTACAATATATAGCTATAGTTTCAAAAAATTGTGAAACGTATCAAATACACAATACGTGCGTAACTGTATGCGCCGACACAACTCTTTCACGCGATTTCAGCGGATACCCACAATTTTAGGTTGATACCCCCGATTATGCACTGATACAGTTCTTAACTATAGTTATATATGCGCAATTGTAGCTACGTTTGGTAAATATACAAACTATAGTTGTGTTTCATAATTACACTTTAAACTATAAATTATTTATCACTTTTTTAGTTTACACGTTCCGTAAGAAATATTAACTAGGAGGGGTATTTGACCTACTCTATTCTTATTTAGTTATAATATCTATTAAATGTTTACTCTATTTATGTATTATATTCATTAATAATAAAGGGTAAAATGAAGAAATATTCACTAATTATGCCTTTAACTTTCAAACGATGAATAGTTTAAGACAATTATTTTTAGAGTGAATCCCACTTTACCCCCTAACATTTAAGGGTTGGGAAACGATACCCCCCTCACATATTGAATGGGAATGATAACCCCCCTATCAAATATTTTTCGGTGAGAATCTTTATTTTTTAATAAAGATTTTTTCTAGAATTAAATACAAAAATATATATCTCTTATTTGCATTCACCTATTTGGTAAAATAATGCATAACAACTACTTAAAAAATCTGTTAAAAAATATCTTTATTAAAAGGGTGAAAAATGATTTTCACCCCAACTGCTTTAAAAATCAAACTATCAACTTTGAACAATAGACATTCTCCCCCATTTATTCTATGCAATGACTATTTCATCCTTGTTTTTTTCAAATCCTCCATTTATGTAATATATTTTTATATTATATATAATAATTTTTTTTAATGTAGGTATTTATAGATTCTTATTTAAGTTCATTAACATTTAAGTAGAATAATACTTTTATGAATTTATAACAAAATCTAATGCTATTTTTTATGATTGTTCAATATTATACGCATATATATGTATGTACATATGTGTGTATATTTAAGTTTTACCTCTCTCTTATTCTCTATTGTTTGTATAATAAAATTCATTTAAAGTATAAATAAATTATTTTTAAAAATTTACTCTCTATTTTTTAATTGTTTTTGCATTACATGCATATAAATATATTTATAAAGTTATGACGTGTTTCAATTTTCACTTGTATAAATAAATATTAAAGTTTTTATTATTTTTAATAATATTATTTTTTTGTTTATTCTACTAATTTATTTTATTACAAAAGATCATTAACTTATATACTCAATTAGTATTTTCACTTTTTTCTTCGACTGCAAGATAATATTTATTTGTTATAATACATAAATTCTGAAAAATATCATGATTTTTAAAGAAGTAAAAAAAAAACCCTAATGTAAAGGGTGAAATAGGCATTTAAAAAAGTCTTCATTAACTATAAAGAGGATTTTTAAAATGAAGAAATGATTTTCACTTATTAATGACAAAATTTTCACCGAAAAATATTAAAACGTTATGTTTAATTTGATTATTTCCCAACCATTAAATATTAAAAGGTAAAGTGGGATTCACTCTTATTTTTAATAACAATAACAAAAACTCCATTTGAGACGAAGGGAATAACTTTTACAAAATCTTGTGCAGATCATTTATTTGGGAATATTATCCTTAAAAATATCTTACTTACTAAGTAAGCAACAGTTGATCACCACGTGTCCCATCAACAGATTCCTCGATCACCCCTCAACTTACACGCAATTGCTCTCTTAGTTCCTTAAAGACTTGCCATCATCCCTCAATAACATTCAACGGAAAATCATGGGTGGTGGAGGAGCATTCAGAGCAGCAGCAAAAGTCGCCGGAATCACCGCCGCCAACAGCGGTTTCCGTTCCGTTACGGCTGAGCATCCGTTCCGTAACGTCGTTCGTCCAGTGTCGATAGCGGCGATATCGTCGGAGGATGTCAAGTCCGGTGTGGTCACGGCGGCGCACGGCGATGTGTCTCCGGTGGAAAGGATTGTGACGGAATTCGATGACTGGGAGATGGCTGGTGGAGAGGAGGAAATGATGAGTGGGGAGCCGTTGCCACGTGTCGTGTTTGGTGGAGCTCCTTCTCTTAAGGAAGCTACTGAGGCTACTTCTGATCTTAAAGATGCTCTTCAAAAGTATAGTAAAAACTAATTTCTCATGCAATTTACTGTTCTATTCGTTTTTTCTTTTTTATTGGGAAACTTACCAATATGTACAGTTGGCCAAACTTGTTTACCGGTATGGCCGAAATATACAAAACCTATACACTGATTATGTATAGTACATATATATATTATACGTATAAATATACAAAACCTATATGTTTAGTCATGTTTTGTGAACTGGATCACCCAAAGGCTTTGGGCTGAAATTTTCCTTTTTTTTTTTTCCCCTGCCTGCAATTTGTATTCATTATCCTCTTTTTTTTTTTTTTTTTTTAATTCATAGCATCTATGGTTTAGTGTTGATGCGAAGTATTGGTGTTGGTGTGTCTCCTATGCTTTTTATAATCATAAATTGCAAGTCTTTTGGTTCTTAAGTTACCACTTTAGGGATTTGTCTTTAATTACGTTATTTTACCATAGAGTGTTATTTTCTCCAGACTGAAAGCTAATTTGGTGGTTTCTCGGATATGTAGTTGGTTTTTGTAAATATAACGGTGTTTGAGTGATTAGTCATCAGTTGATTGGTAGATTGATAATAAAGTTACACACTTTCTAAAAAATTTTTGTTTGATCCATTTTTGATGAGTAGAATAACATGGGACATGTTGTAGCAGACTTGCAATGTTCAATTCTATGTTGCGTCATCTTAATGGAGCTTGGAATTATCCCAATATGAAGTGAGCTCTTAAAACTGACAGCAAATAAGCACGGTTGGATAGCATTTGCTGTTCTTATGTACTGACATGTGATATTGAACAAGGGAAGTTAAGTTAGGCTTTTATGCTGTTTAGGTCTTTTGGATTAATGCAAAAAATGGGCCTTTTTAACTTATTCTTTGTCATGAGCTATACATTCTCATAAATACTATAGTTGGGTGACACTTCCAGCGTCCAAATGCGCTCTTCTGTGTGACAGTGTCACTGTGTCAGTGAAGAGATAAACTTTAGTGTTGGATCTGGAATAGATAAAGGAAAGAATGAAAATGAACTTTTTAATTCGGTTGTTGTTCTGCCGATAATATCGGTGTGCTTAGTTTTTTGGTTTCATCAACCAATAACCTTTATGGTCTGGTAATCGAAATGCTATTGGACTCTGGTTGCCATATGGACTTGTCAATGTCACTCTGTTGCTTTATTTGCCCAAAAGATGTTTCGTTGCTCTGATACATATTGTGAGAAACTCCTTACATAGTGGCAATTTACAACTCTTCTAAAATTTGCAGGGTATATTTGTCCGAACCAGCTAATGAATATGGAGGTTCTTGCTTATCTGGCTCAAGCTTATCGCCCTTCTCCAAAGCCTGTGCTGGCAGTGGGGTCACCAAGTCTGTCCCAAAACATGCTATGCATGCATTTAGGTTTCTAAATGAAACTCCTGCGGCACAGGTTTTCTGCTTTGTCATTTATGTTTATAAGTTCTCTTAAGTTTTCCTATTCTATCTAATGATTTATGTTCATGTCATAGACACTTGAGATTGCACTTATTTCTTAAATCCTGCATTATAGGCCATTACTAGGATGACGAATGAATATGAATATGACCCATTAGACCAAATAAGACGATCCAGTCAACAAATGCTGAATTAAATATTGGTTAATATAAGAAAGTGAAACTATATAAACTGGCCCCTGATTCTACTTGTGAAATCTCCTCAACCGGGGGCTGTTTTCTTGGAGGTGCGAGCGACTAGAGAATTTGGAACTTCTCATCCTAGTGAGTGTGCTGCGTGATTTAGCTCATTTGATTTTTCTTTTGATGCTTCTCTCTAGATGCTGACATCTGTAGAGAGCTACATTTGAGTTGAATCCAATACGTATCTGTACGATACTTTATTTAAATTTCTGAAGAAGCAGCAGGGTTGTCAACATCAAGATAACTTGACTCTTAGTAGGCGCTTGGCCAAAGATTCCAAATATTTTTCACTTTATTTGTAATTTATGAAGTTGGAGTTGAAGATGGAGTTGTGTTTAGTTATACTTTTTGCAAAGGAGAGAATAGAGCACTTTATTTGGAATTTATGAAGAAGAACTTGGAAAACAGGTTTGGAGCACTTCTCCAAATTTTGGAATCCAACTACAAGTTGGAGTTGGAAATTTTATAACCGAACACTGATTTTGAAATAATGTGAAAAATTATTCCGGAAAAAAGTGAATAATTCTCATGGCCAAACGGGTCCTTAGAATGTGCACTGCTGGATGAAGTCCACATCCCCTGTGGCTTACTTACTAGAGATTTCTTTAACCTGTATTGTTTTATTTTTAAAAAATGACTCTTATTTGCTGTTATATTCAGTTCCATGGGTTGGCGAAAGGCTGCTGTTATTAGCTCTCTTCCTTCACATTTTAGCACGAGGCATGAGTATAAAGTTTGCTTTGATGGGTTAGGCACTAAGATTTAAAAGTAAAAATACCCTGAAGAAGTCCTTTTTATGCATTTTCTTGGTATTTCTAATGTTGGTATACGAGTGGACACTTACAACTTCATGAAGCTC
Source organism: Lycium ferocissimum (assembly GCF_029784015.1). Classification (NCBI taxonomy): domain Eukaryota; kingdom Viridiplantae; phylum Streptophyta; class Magnoliopsida; order Solanales; family Solanaceae; genus Lycium; species Lycium ferocissimum. The sequence goes on along the minus strand of NC_081352.1, from coordinate 35,315,220 downwards.
TTAGGAGTGCCGTCTTAGGAGTTTCCGGAGGTTACGAGTATTCCAGGTTTGCTAATGTTGGTTTCATTTTTCACCCTCCCCAGAGTGTTGTTGCTTCAATTGCTTGTGACCCAAAAGTGTGGAATGCGGTGCTGCAAAATCCGGCCCTTCAAGAATTCCTTGAGTCACAGAAAACCAGTGAGAAAGGTATTTATTTGATTTTTCTCAAAAATCACTCATCAGGGTCCAAGCTTCTTATGACATTCCCATTTATTGCAGGTGCGTCATTCCCTGACTCGTGGGAACAAAAGATAGATGAATCCGTTGCTGATACTGATTCCTTTTCCCAGTCATCCCCAAGGAGTGTGAATTCCAAATCTGAGGCGGAAGAGTCTAAATCTGGAAACTCCTTTACAGGCTTTTGGCAGAATATTAAACAAACAGTGGTTGATATGATGAACAGCTTGTCAGATTACTTTAACAATCTCTTTGGAGGCAACAAGATTTTTGTCAATGCTGATGGGAGTGCTAAATTTGGCACTGTGGAGACAATGGGAGCATCTTTCATGGCTTTGGCAGTCATGGTTATGATGGTGGTTGTCTCGAAACGTGGTCCATCATGATGTCTTCAAAGTTATTACTATTTGAATTCGCCGAAGTTACATGACCAAGTGTTACAGTTTCTTCTGGGAGAGGTATTGAGGGTTTTATCGAGGGTTTTTGGTGGGGTAGGTCTAGGAATGACTTATGGAAGAGGCTTGTAAATAAAATAAAGCCGCTATAGACAATGTTTATTTCGTAATTTCTGTCATCTCAATACTGATGAAGTTAGTTTTGCATTCAGCGGTCGTGTGTTTTGCGTGAATTCTAGAGGCTTAAAGTGCATCACTGCTTTTTGACGTTGTATCATGTTGTTTCATTTGTTGAGCAAAACTAATTATCTGTGGTAAATGAGAGTTGAAACTGCAGTTTCACCAAAGAACTGCGACATTTGGTCTTCCAACATAATTACAAGCAGCAAACATTTAAAAAGAAGGTTGATATCCTAGTGACCACATAGGCGTCACACTCACTAACGACCTATTGTACATTTTGCAAGTGAAATGGCTTTGATAGCTCAGTAGTTTCGGAAAATCTCCTCGCGCAATTCTCTTCTCCATGGATTGAAGAACGTCATGTGAGTGCTAGTCTGCTATATACGCCATATTTCCAAGCTCTATATCAGTGTCTTGACATGTGTTTGGGCCGGGGGGGGGGGGTGCGGGCTCTGGTCTATTTATGTGGATCTATCCATCAGTGTAATGATTCTCGTTTAGGAACTCCTCAAACAAGAACTGCACAAGTAATAAAATCTGGCAATGTGGGCTAAGGGATCATTTCTTAGATGCTCCATACCCTTCAGGCCTTTACCAGTGGTTCTGTTTAGGATATGATGGTGGTTGTCTCAAAACGTGGTCAATCATGATGTCTTCAAAGTTATTACTATTTGAATTCACCGAAGTTACATAACTAAGTGTTACAGTTTCTTCTGGGAGAGGTATTGGGGGTTTAGTTGAGGGTTTTTGGTCGGGTAGGTCTAGGAATGACTTATGGAAGAGGCTTGTAAATAAAATAAAGCCGCTATAGACAATGTTTATGTCTTAATTTCTTCGCTTTGTCATCTCAATGCCGATGAAGTTAGTTTTGCTTTCAGCGGCCGTGTGTTTTGCAGGGATTCTAGAGCTAAAAGTGCATCACTGCCTTTAAATATTGTTTCCTGTTGTTTCTTTTGTTGAACAAGACTAATTGTCATAAGAGTGAAATGGCAGTTTCGCCAAGGAAGTGAACTGCGACATATGGTCTTCCAACATAATAACTATTTACAAGCAGCAATTTTTTTTTCAAAAAAGGTTAACATCCTAGACAACATTGGCGTCACACTGACTATCGAATCTATTCTGTATTCTGCAAGTGAGATGGCTTTGATGCTAGCTAAGAGCTCTCTAGTTTCAGAAAATTTCCTCGAGCAATTCTCTCCTCCATGGATTGCAGAATGTCGTGTGAGTGCGCTAGTCTTGCTATATATGCCATATTTCGGAGCTCTATATCCGTGTCCATATCCTGACAAGTCTTGGGGAGGGAAGTGGGTCAGGTGTTTCCCCGGTATATTTACTTGGATCTATCCATCAATGTAATGGTTCTCGTTTCGGAACTCCTCAAGCAAGAACTGCACAAGTAATAAATCTGGCAATGTGGGTTTGATTGGGATGGAAATTTGGAATTAATAATCATTGATCTAAATGTTAGTCTTCATGGAGTAGTCTTCACCCTTGTCTAGGTAACAAACTGGCCATAACATTTTACCTGGGCAATCTGAGTTTGAAACTTACAGCCTTTGTAAACCAGCCATGTTTCCATCGGCCACAGCCTGTGTGATGGCTTTCAAAGTATGGATGTGCGCCTTCAAGCCGATATTTTCGCTCTAGTTTTGACTTTTGAATGGTTGATGTTTAAGTAATGTCAGTGTCACACAAGCTGGACTTGGAAAAGGAAAACAGAACAGACATCGAATGCTTCATTTTCCTCTGAATTTATTGTATTCTATTGAACATTTATATCCTTTGTATTCTATTGAACATTTATATCCTTTGTATTCTATTGAACATTTATATTTTATGTTTATGGTACAAAATTTACAAGCTATGAATTTGATGTATATAGATCAAATTTTACAGTATTCTATGGCACAAAATGTACAAGCAATGATGTTAATGTACATAGATCAAATTTTATAGTATCATCTTATCGTCGAATTCAAATGAACAGCATATTTCATTATTGTGTCTTCAGGTTTCTCTCTGATGTCAGCATGCTGTTCAAATTTCTCTCCGATGTCAGCATGCTCTTGAACCATTTAGCAGAGGACTTTGGTGTCCTTGTGAGATTATTCTTGAAGTCTACATAGTATAATCCAAACCGTACTGTATAACCCGAGTTCCATTCCCAGTTATCAAGTAGGGACCAAACAAAGTAACCTTTGATATTGCAATTGTCTTCCCTGTGTTAGTTGGACATTTCGTCAAATCTGATGCAAGAACAAAATAACCAAGAATCCCAAAAAATAGCAGTACTAAAAAAATGAACTAAATTGAAGTTTGAGAATAGCGAAGCCAGTTGAATGCACCTTATGGCAGCAGAGAGATTTGAGAGATAGTCTCTATGGTAAGTTATTCTCCTGTCATCTTGTAATGCATCATTTAACGCTATATGGGATATGTTAGGTTCATCCGTACCTGCATTCAGGATATTCAAGCACGGGCTTTTGTCACTCATGTTCTGTTTCTTACTTATGCAGGATAACATTTCTTACCATTTTCAGTAATCATCACCAAAGGGTTTCCATATTTATCTTTGATGTAATTCATTAACTTCCGAATGCCCCATGGGACGATGCGTAGCCAACCAGATGCAGCCTGGACAAAGACACGTTCTTAAGGACAAAAATCACACTTTGGCAAAATATGGACGAGCACTCGCAACTGTCAGGCATACCTTTTCTCCAATTGCGACTCCGTGCCTGAAAGCTGAAATAACAAAGGTGATCAGCTGATACTCTTGATTTATCATCCAATTCAAATACAGTCAAACCTCTCTATAACGTTGCCGTTCATCCGAATACTTTTTGGTTGCTATAGCAAAATGTTTTTATAGAGAACACATAATATAACATAACAGGAAAAATCGTTTCCAACATTAGAATGAAATGTTATTATAGAGGATAACTGTCATGGAGAGGCCTGACTATAGTAATTTTGACATCTTACCGGTAGTTATTACAGCAGAGTCAGAGTAAGCGTCGTTCATCATAAACTTCATGATCCTTGCTCTATCATTCCGCGCATATAACGTTGTGTAGTGATTGATGCCAAGAAAATCAATAGATCCCTTCAGTATTTTTGACTCCTCAGGACTGATCTTGGGTAGTCTTTCAGCCACCAACTTCTGCATTGAAAGAGGATAATTCCCCAGGAGAAGTGGATCAAGGAACCTGAGTCACTTTGTTTTTGTTAAATCGGTACGTTACACTCAATTTTTCTTCAAACCCCATTCATTTATAAGAAGTACATGATTAAAATTACCAGCCAAGTCCAAAATCCATCGCTCTACTTGCAGCAGCTCTGTCCTCTTCGCAATCTGAACGTGGCTCGTACCATTTAGAATCTAATGCTATCCCCACTTTGCCTCGTTGACTTGCCTGGAGTCAGTGACGAAGCCAAAAGTTTCGTTAAGAGTCTGCAGGATTTAATATATATCTATAAGAAACAAAATTTGACTTATATACACAGTATAATTTTCAGACTCGTCTGTTCAACTGACTACCCTTTAGTCTATATAGCTACGCCACTGCTTGGAATACTAGGGGAATAAGAATAGGATTATGTCAATATACTATTTCTCGTCATTATTTTAACCGAGTAGTCATCAAATATCTATCGCAAAAAATTCTTGTTTCGAAGTGAAATACCTTGAACTTTTTGTTATAAGCACGATAAGCAGCAGCATGAGACAACAGAATATTATGTGCTACGATATAAGGCTCGACGGACGATTTTCCTTTCCTGCAGAACAAGTGCAATAGAATAGAGCACCTTCCTGGAGCTTGAATTCCCAAATCATAACCTTGAATTGTGAAACCGTGAGGCTCGTTAAAGGTGATCCAATGCTTCACTCTATCCCCGAAAGCTTTGAAACAAGTAATAGCATATCGTTCGAATTCCTTTCTGCAATAAAATAGAGTTTATTAGCTGGAATTCTGTACTTATACTTCTGAAAGAAAGACTGCAGGCAAGTGTTAACATACTTACATTATTCGTTTACTTAAAAATCCCTCGTACGAATCTTCAAGCGTCTGTGGTAGATCCCAGTGAAACAAAGTGACATAGGGTTGAATACCTAATGTGACAATAATAAAATGATTAGCTTCATGTTAAATTTGGTTTTTTTCAGATAGTATGTTAATTTAATGGAACCTTTTTCTAGTAAGGCATCTATGAGATTGTTGTAGTATTCAATTCCTTCTGGATTTGGTTCCCCTGTTCCATCTGTGACATGTGAATGTTACATCTAAGTTAGGAAGCATAATAGAAGAAAAATAGTTTCAATAAAGAGTCTTAAGTTAAATACACTCGTCAGTGTAATTTTTTTTTTTTTTTTTTTTTTTTTTACATTATTTGATCACTTTGAATAGATATTTACAGGTAAACCTCCTTAAAATGTGGAATTTGTAATCTTGAAAGTAACATAGCTTACCTGGTCCATTATACTGACGATGGGGTAAATATCTCAAATGGTCATTGAACTTTGAGAAATTATGTAGTAAAGTCATTGAACTTTGCTACATATCAATAAAATCACTCAACTTTGGCCTATTATCTCATAAAATCACTCACCTACATATATCATCAAAAAAAATCTAACATGACAATATTAATTAATTATTTTATCTCATGTAGACGTGGGCCACACAATAAAATAAAATAAATCCATATCTTTGCATATGAATTGACCCTCATCCAAAGCACAAACATACTCTTTAGAACAAACTTTTTTTAAAAAAAAAGTAATGCCACATGAATTAAAATGGAGAGACTATAATACAATAGCTTTAATTCAGCACACAATGGCAAAGCCACACTGGACCGCAAGTCCTAAGGGTGATCAGTTGAATTTCTTTTTCTAAGAAATTATAGTGTGCATAGGTGAATTGCTTTGTTGTGTATATTTATCGATTGTTAAATTTCATTAACACAAAGAAAATTTCTAACGTAATGCAAAAAGGATTCAATGAATATTTATATATATTTTGACCAATTCATCTACCATGACCCTCTGATAAAGATATGGATTTATTTTATTTTATTGTAGAGCCCACGTCTACATGTCATAAAATAATTAATTAATATTGTCATGTTAGATTTTTTTTATGACATATGTAGTTGAGTGATTTTATGAGATAATAGGCCAAAGTTGAGTGATTTTATTGATATGTGGCAAAGTTTAATGACTTTATTACATAATTTCTCAAAGTTCAATGACCTTTTGAGATATTTATCTACTGACGATGTGTATATAACTTAAACTCTTTAATTAAAAAAAGGGGGAAGTGAAAAAAAAGGGAGAAAATCTTACTTGGAAATATTCGTGTCCAGGATATTGAAAATCTATAGGCATCCATTCCTATATTCTTCATCAACTCTATGTCACTCTGTAATTGTCAAAGTCATCTCGTACAAGTTAGTTAAATAACAACAAAGCCGAAACCTTCTGACAAGAGGCTTTTTTTTTTCTTTTTATTTGCTAGAGAATACTCTGATGTGGAAGCAACTGTTATTCTTATCTTTTAAAGATGATGATAAGTCCCACGTGTTCTCTTTTTTTAATAATAACAATCGGTGCATAATTATGTAATGATTAGGTGACCATGCTTATCAATAAAGTACCCTTTATTATTACATTATATTTGAAAATCTCAAAAAAGGAATTGGAGCACTCCAAAAGATCAAGAAAAGAATAAATTTACAATAAATTAATAATAATACTGCATTTGGCAGTCAAGAAATTTAGCTTATGGCCCATGAAATTTTACCTGGAAACGATGATATTGATCAACTGCTGTGTTTGCATTGCTGAAGTCCAGTATTCTTCCTATAGAATCAGAAACCATATGACGCATCAGATTTAATTTTGTGTTACAGAAATAATCAAGAAAAGAAAAGCATGTTTTTATGTCTAGCATCTTAAACTTTTAAATGAGATAGTCACACGCTTCAATATGATAACAGAGCAGATAGAGATACTTCGGTCGAGTCTCACCACCACCATTCTAAAAGAAATTCTACTGTTTGGCCCATGATATAAAACCGGTCTTCCCGTGAAGGGGCATATTGAAGAACACAAGTAAAGAAAAGCATGCTCTAACCATTTAAGCTGTTAGATAAGATAGTAACATATTACCAACCTGGTCTTTTGATGAAGGTATCCCATATGCTAATTCCCTTGTTTCCTTCATCCACAGCACCTTCAAACTACAAGAGCAAAAGAAATCGGGCCATGTAGTGATTAGAACAGAGGTTGATTTAACATTTTAAGTTTAACTACTGAATTATGCTAAACCCGTAACTTCAACTGTAAATATGCCTCTAGATTAGAAAGGGCGAGAAAGGTACTTGATAGTACCTGATAAGCTGAAGAAGCAGTTCCAAAAATGAACTCCTCTGGAAAATCAGAACGGTTGATGGACTCTGAGTTCACAGAGAGACATGACAGGCAGATGATGAAGAGAGAGAATATGATTTTCATGGGGGTTGAGGAGTCTTTTTAGTCTAAACAGGGGAGCAATTAAAATGTCAAAGTTTGGCTTAGGTGGTGTTATAATAGATAAGAAGTGCAAAATGCCAGACTTAATATCGAGAACTATATCTTCAAGAAGGAGCAAAACATTTGAAGTAGTTTTGGTACAGTATATAACTACTTGTTTGATAGAAAAATATGTTCCTATTAATTTAAGGAAAAGGCAAAATGTGTCGGAGGCCAAAAAGGTAATGGGACAAATGAGACTCGTCAGCTCTTGCGCCAAAAATATAAGGGATATATTGTCGCTAACTTTTGTCATAATAAAGTCCCTAAACTAATTATTTTGTAATACTAAATTCAGAAAACTAGTTTTGTAACAATAAAGTTACTAAAATCCGAAGAAAAGATAGAAGAAGTATTGGAGAGAACTGAATACACATGACATGGCGCAATTATAGCTTATCGAGGACATGACCTTAGATAGAAGGCTCTGAAGGATACGGATTAGGGTAGAAGATTAGTAGGTAGTAGAGCGTTGTCTCGTCTTTCCTTCCTTACTAATAGTCATAATATTTTTCATGTAGTTCTTATCCTTTGATTTCTATTACTATCTATCGTCTTTTGTTATTCACATAGGGGTCATTTGGTGCATGGTATAAGCTCGGATATCGCAACACTAATTTTGGTATTAATTTTATACCGTGTTTGGTAGAAGATATAATTTATCCGGGGATAAATTTATACCTTCTACCAAACAGAGTATAAAATGAAGCGCAATCTTAAGAATGAGATATCCAACCTATCCCACTAACCTTGGGATTATTTTGTCCCATCTCTCAGATGGGATAAATTAGTCCCAGATTATAATATTGGGATTATAACCCCGGGATAATTTAGTCTGCATACCAAACGACTCCTTAGCGTACCGTATTGTTGTGATTAATGTTCCTTTTCCCTTTTTGATCTGCTCTATTTTTGCTTTATCATGTCTATCAGAAACGATCTCTCTACCTCCCAATATACGGATAAGGTCTGTGTATACTCTACCCTCCCCATATCTTACTTATGAGATTATAGTGAGTATGTTATTGTTGTTGTATTTACAAAAGATTTATATGCAAATCAAGTATCTTGTATTCATTCGCTTAATGCAAATATTATCGAATTCAAGAAATTTTTTGGCGTGACACAAGGGAGAATTGCTTTGTTAAGCCATGTTTGCACATTTGGTTAGACGGCGTGATTTGAGAGTGACAAGTGTAGAACAAGACGATTGGATTACTGCGCCTTAACCTTTCACGACTATTATTCCTCCTAATTATTTTCAACTTTCAACATCTAAACAATAGTAACACATAAGAAAGTGTGCAGAATTTTTTCAAAAATAAAATCTATCAAGTGCATAATATTATATATAAAAAATCTATCAAGTGCTTATTACTATAATCATAAGTAAAATTGGAAAATATTATAGAAGTGTTCTAGTGGCAGATCGATTCAATTTTATACTTTTGACTTTTTATTCTGTATTTTTCTTTTGTTAATAATTTTTTAGTGGAGTTGAAACGGTGAATATTGAGGAAGAGAAACTTTTTGGCGAGACTCAAATTGCATTAGAGTAATTTTCATATAGGGTGAACTGTAATCGTTATCTGCAACTCTAATAATTTTTTTTTTTTTTTTGCAGATTTGTGGGAGCAACGCTTAAAATTTGGAAATTTAACAGAATGTCTTGAGTTGCCCTTGTGCCCAGATAACTCGACTTATCAATTATCAAGTGCAACCCCTATACTACTCAGTACTCACCCTTAAAAGTTATACTCCTAATTAAACTTGTTACTAATTAGATTTTGTTGTTACATCGAGATTGATTAATCTGGTTAATATTGAGCTTGATAAAATGAATTGATAATAATTGAAATATGAGATTATTTAATACATATTGAATACAGAAATTATACTTTTATTATGCAACATCCAAGACATTGAATTGGTAAATCTATGACACAAGAACACTGTCAACATACGAAAACAACACTTATGGAAGACACATTAATTTCCGGTTTTGATTGACGATTGTCATTTTAATTATCTTGATATTGTGTCAACAGATTTATTTGTTGATTCTCCTGTAGTGTATAGGGAATACTTTCACCTCCCTTCTAAATATATGTTTAAAATAAAACCACAAAGAGAAGGTTTTCCTCTTATGAACTGAAATTCGAAGATGGAGAAGCCATTGATCTATTTCACGTTAATGTCAGTAATTAGTGGGAAACCAGGAATTCTAATAAAGGAATTCAGCAAATATCAGAATGCGTCTTTGTCACTGTACTTAAACCTTAGCTTGTGTCAAAGACATTCAAAATCTTATACGTATACACAGAATTATTTTTATGTTATTCTTACGATATAATTTTTCTGAATAAATTCATTGAACCTCTTTAATTTTGGTATGTGGCTCCATCACTGCTAGTGATCCTCTGTGTTCAAATAATTGACGAATTTCAAGATAAAAAAACATTCATCAACTACCCTGCCACAGTTTTCATCAACTACCCTGCCACAATTCTAGCGTATTTATTAATTAACGTACACGAAAGTTTAGTTTTGAAATATTTAGAAAACTTTTTGTGGACGTCATTTCTTTTCTACAAAAATTGTTCCTTATTTACCAAGATAACGAAAAAGTTGTTTGCTAAGCAAAGCTAGCTTTCTATATATATTTATATATACATGATTAGCTGTAACCTGTAAAGATAATCAAACTTTTCATTATTTTTTATTTGAAGACTGTAATTCTTGGGAAATTCTTTTCAAAGTCTTTAAAAAAAAAAAAAAAAAAAAAAATCTTAACTGAGAAAATTGATTTGATAGTGGTGAATTATATATCTATTGCGTACTGACAAACCTAGAAATATTAGAATGAAGAGAGGACACGGAAATTTCGATAAAGACATCATCACAGCATTATGATTTATCTTAATTATAAGTAGTACCCCATAGTACTATATATAGTTATTTATCAACTCTCATTTGGTTTCTATATGCAAAGCGGATAAAAAGCCAACCTACTTACTGTTGTGCACATATCTGTTTTCCAGAACTTGAAGTGTCTATGACGGAGTTAGAATTTCAAAGTGGATAAACAAACAAAGAATTACATATTTGGCCGCTTGATAAAAAATATGTATAGTCGTCGGTCAATATACATCTATCATGCATTAACTGTACATAGTATATATCCGTTGATTCATTTTTTTTTTTAATTTTATTTGGACGGACGACTATTCATGTTAATTCTCTTAAAAGAATATTCGAGAATTCCATATTCAGGTTCAAACTTGTGATCAATGCAAATTTTGAACCTCCTTTACTATTATATTCAAAGCTTCTCTTATATTTACGTATAATTCCTTTCTACACTTTCTAGTAACGAATCCCTTAAGCAAGAAAATTATTATCCTTTAAGAAACAGCATATCCAGCTTGAGCTCGATCCTTAACTATTGAACACGGAAAATCTAATGTAAATTTACAAAATCTTTACCGTCAAAACGTTGAGAATGTACGTTGAAATTTGAACACGTAATACATTTTGCCGTCGGAAACAACTACATTAAAAGAACTCTATTTGATGTTGAGAATATTTTGCGTATTCAACATGGACTACCTAAAACTTAGTTACACCAAACTACATTCAAACTTACTATATGACATATATATATATATATATATATATATATATATATATATATATATATATATACTGCCACTTTCCGTACATTCAAACTACAAATTAATTACATGTACTGCACTTAGTAGGTTGCAAATAAAATAAAGCACAAGAGATTCGAAGCTAAGTAGCACAATTATCGAACCAAGAGGAACTTATCACAAGATTTTATATTTGAAAGTAATAATAAAAAAGATTGAGTTCAAATAACACAAAATCAAACTAACTAACCAAGGGTAAATATTTTTCCACACCCGGTGTTTATACCATACAGTGCAATTTAACTTTAATTAGCATTAAAAATTAAAGTGAAAAAATCATTTCATTTAACTATGATCAAACGATAAATATATATGTATAAAAGACAAATTTTAAATGCATACCACAGATCGAAGCTACGTAACACAAAATCAAACCGCATGCATATCCTTAAACAATGAAGGCTTGGCATAAGGTTGAAGTGTCGAAACAAAGGGTTTTTTTGTTGTTGTTGTTGTAGATGTTGTGCTTAATTGCCAATTTTTTTGTCTCATTCTTGGAAAATAATTATTGCCATGGCCATGGAGTTTAACCTATGAAAATTGTAACTCCATAATAGTGACAATTATTCCATTATAGGAGCTGAAAAGTGGCTATAACAAGAGGTCTTAAGTTTAAATAGGTGTACGTTTGGCCATATATTCCAAATATATTTAAGTTTATTTGAAATATTTCAAATAAACTTAAATATGGAGTTGGAGTTGTGTTTGGTTCTACTTTTTGCACAATATATTTAAAATAATGTTCATGCTTGAATGTACTCAAATACAACACAAAAGTGAAAAGTGAGTTGAAAAAAGGTTATAAAATGTGTTTCCAAATTTGAAATACAACTTCAAGTTGGATTTGAAATTTTCATGGATAAACACTGATTTTCAAAATAAAGTGAAAAATTATTCCGAAAATATAAAAATAACTTTTATGGCCAAACGGGATCTTCCATGACAATGTTTTAGAAAAATGACATAAATAGGCCCCACCAAAATAATAGCCAGCAAATATGTATATTAATGTATAATATACTTCACTATTCCATGACAAATACATTTGGTTCGGGCAATAAATATGTGGACTGGACTGAGAATCAATGGTGGGCTGAAATCCAAGACTGGACCCGATTTACTTACAAGAAGAACCCCCGCCCAATTTTAAGGTCTTCTCTCCCTTAAACTGTATTAATTTTTTCCAATGCTATCCTTTCGTTTTTTAAATCCCAACGTTGACTATTTCTACTGTAAAAATTTTTTTGGGGAAAGCAATAAAAGGTAATATTTTTAAATATTTTTTTGATTAGTGTAATTAATTACATAACATTTTAAGAAGTATGTCATACCCAAAAAATTCACTTGTTTTGGATCAGATGGACTATTTGTGGCCGATTGCCCCCCTCGAAACAAGAGGTCTTAAGGTATATAGTGTACTTACTTCATTTTGAAGTAATTGCACTGTTTGTCCTTCAAATGGTTTGTTGTCCTTCAAAATCGGACTTATGTCTAATGGGGCTTAAGTTCTTTAAGGGCACAAATTTTATGGATATTATGATGCGTAACTTATGACTCTTTAGGCATAAGTTCGATTTTGAAGGATAAAATTGAAGACCAGCACAAAATAGGGACAAAAGTGCAAATGACACCTTCATTACACCACGAGCAATTTGCACGATTGCCCTTATTCGGGGGTGGTCTTTAATTTTTCCCTCTCAAATTGCTAGTTTTTAATTTTTGCCTTTCACCTAAAATTTATGAGTTCAAACCCAGGCCCAGTAAAAAAAAAATCGCAAGACAGGGTTTCGTTGAAAATTAGGCTTATTCGAGCAAAACTTAGGTTTCAAAGCCTAACTTTTGTAGAATTCTAGTAGAGAAAAAGAAAAAAAAAATTGCCTTAAGACACAGGCAAACCTCTGTATATTTTGTAGACACTTCATTTAACCCTTTCACTCAATTCAAAAATAAAAAATGGTGTCTTATTTGTAGCTTATTCAATTTCTTTGCACTTTTTCTTAAGCAAAGCTAATGATAAAATTTTTTTTTTTGTAATGTTTCAATATTGTAAAAAGAATCACAAAATATATATATTTTTTTTGGAAGAACGTTGGAAAACATTAGAGCATATTTCTCTAGTTTTTTCTTTTTGGTACATTTGTTTAAACAAAAAGAAATATAGTACTCCATCATTTGTAATTTTCATAATTTAGTTGTAAAAAAAAAAGGAAATTAGAGAGTACAAAAAGTGTTTGAATCTTAAGTTTGTTCTCAAATACAAGTCAACTTTGTAATTATTTAGTTCCTTGTAAAATCTCTAATTGTTCGTTTTGTGTGTGAATGTCACATCTTTATCGCTTTCCATGTTTTTCAAATTTTTTTCTCTTTACATAGCCACATAAAATATTACGCCACATCGTCATATTTTCATTTTATACAATATTAATATGGGAAAATCACGTCCTATGTGTATATTTGAAATATTAACACCACGTAGCCCATACTTTGTGTTTGTTACCCGATTTGGCTAATATTTGTGTATAAACATCCCTTTTCAATCTATTTTTTTACTAAGCCGGGATTCGAACCCAGAATCTCAGAATATTTTTGGCCACTTTTTTAGGCAAAAGGGATAAATTAAAGACCAGCAATTCGAGAGACAAAAATTAAAGACCAATCTGCGCAATATTTTTTTTTTTTTAATTTATTTTTATTCAGGCCATAAAAAATGGACTGGACTTGAGAATCAGCAGTTGGGCTAAAACTCCAAGATAAAACCCACATTCACTTACAAGAAGAAAAGAATCCCGGCCCAATTTTAAACTAGGTCTTTGCTCCTCTCCTCTTAAAACCCTAATAATCTACGCACTCCATATATATACCATTTCCCTATCACAGCCGAACTCAAGTGTGAGTGAGAGAAAAAAGGAGAGAACAAAAAATGGGTCGTGTAATCAGAGCACAACGTAAGGGAGCAGGTTCCGTTTTCAAATCCCACACACACCACCGTAAAGGTCCTGCCCGTTTCCGTACCCTCGATTTCGGTGAACGTAACGGTTACTTAAAAGGTGTTATAACGGAAGTTATTCATGACCCAGGTCGTGGTGCACCCTTAGCACGTATTACTTTCCGTCATCCCTTCCGTTACAAGCATCAAAAGGAACTTTTTGTTGCTGCTGAGGGTATGTATACGGGACAGTTTGTTTATTGTGGGAAGAAAGCGAATCTTATGGTTGGTAATGTGTTGCCGTTGAGATCTATACCTGAAGGAGCTGTGGTTTGTAATGTTGAACATAAACTTGGTGATCGTGGTGTTTTTGCTAGATGTTCGGGGGATTATGCTATTGTTATTAGTCACAACCCTGATAATGGTACCACTAGGTAATACATATTCACTACTTTTGTTTTATCCTATTTTGTTCAGTTTTTGTTAACTGTTAGTCTGATTTTTATGTCTAATTTGAACTGTAGAACTACTACTTACACATGTTACATGTCTGTTTATGGTGCTTGTTCATTATTTGCCTTTTATAGTATTGTGACCTCTTGTTAATTTGTTATCATTAACTAGGAGTGGTTATACAATAAATGTGGGATCTTGGAAGGGCACCCAGAATTAATTAGGGGTGTCTATGTGATGTCTTTGTAATCTGGGGTTTATAATGTTTTGGCTTTAGGGATTTATTGTCTCAATTAGGTGATAATGGGTTGGATTTGTTGGAGAAGATGCTTTAGTTTTCAATTGTCTTAGTAGAACAACGCTAATGTGGATTAGAAGCTTAATACTGAATGACAAAGTAAAAATTTTCCTTACAGATCTTATTAATTTTAATTTGGGGTAGACACACTAATTTTCAGTTTGTGCCCCATGCTCTTGTTGAAGTAAGATTGTCTTGGCCATAGTCGTATCTACTTAAGAATGAATCTTGGCTGTTTTGAAGGGCATTTTCTGCCAAGTTGCATTCTTTAGTTGAACCATCTTGTGATAGTTTAGTCTCATTAGTTTTATGTTTGTATGCGACTCAAAGAGTTGTTGATGCTAATATATTTGGTCGTTGAAGCTGCATTAGCAAAGGCATGAACCTAATGCATCTTTTTTATCGAGCTACAATGGTAGTGCCTTTTGTTCCCAATTACACCAGTGTCCATATTCTATCTTATCCTCAATGAGTTGTCTTGTGGCGTGTTTCTATTCTTGTGACAGTACTCGGTTAGCAAATATGTTCAGATGCTCGTTGAAGTACATCTATACCCAACTAACCAGTGTTTATATTTTGTCTTTTTTATCCTCGATGAAATTAATCTGATGACAGTGGTTCACACTCTCAGTTATTAAACATGTTCAGATGATTGTTGAAGTTCTAATTCTAGATTCAAATTTACTTTTGGCAGGATTAAGCTCCCATCAGGATCTAAGAAGATTGTGCCAAGTGGGTGTCGTGCCATGATTGGGCAGGTTGCTGGAGGAGGACGTACTGAGAAACCAATGCTTAAGGCAGGTAATGCATACCACAAGTACCGTGTGAAGAGGAACAGCTGGCCCAAGGTTCGTGGTGTTGCTATGAATCCTGTGGAGCATCCTCATGGTGGTGGTAACCATCAACATATTGGTCATGCTAGTACCGTTCGTCGTGATGCTCCACCTGGTCAAAAGGTTGGTCTTATTGCTGCAAGGAGGACTGGTCGTCTTCGTGGCCAAGCCGCTGCTACAGCTGCCAAAGAGAAGGCTTAAAAAGTTTAGCTTGTCACTGTTTTTCCGTATTTGTTTCTGGATCAGACTTTTCAACTGTTTTGAGTGCTGAGATAATACTAAATTTTGTTGGGATATTGAGTAGTAAGTTCTGTTTTAGAAATCCATATTTGGACAAGTTTGCTATTTACCATTATGCTTCCTTTAGCTCCTAATTTTTTGCTTGATCTCATTATTTCTTAATTCTGTCGTGCATAAACTGCGAATACTGTTTTATTTTTGCTTTGGTTATATCTGCATTTGGGATGCTTCTTAATCTGGTTGGCAAGATAATCCATTCTTGGCCAACTCGTTCCCTTGAAGCAATATAAGTGTGTTGCTCTTTTGTATCTCTCCTTCATACCTCTTTTCATTGTGTTAGGAGTACACTCGGGTAGCTACATTTATTCGTTATGCATCCCTTATGAACATGGGCTTGTCTATTGAACTAGGTAATTTGCCCGCGCTTGCGCGGTGACGGATGACTCTTTAGATTTACGAATGATCTTTTCCAATATCAAAAATATCGAAAATAAAAATTCTTGTTCAAAATTCTTACTTCACCACCTGTTCTTTCTTTTTTGGGTAACGTAAAATCTCTCTTTGCTTTCTTCCTCTCTAACTTCTAAGTGATAAAAGTAGGTAAGTAAAGAGACTCAAAGAAAGAAGAAAGATAGGTAAGCAAAGAGATTCAAAGCATTTTTGCGAAGATGCAGTCCAACATTTGGTATTGAAAGGCTATATTATACTTTTTTAATTTAAAAATGGTAAAATTATTGTCAATACCAAGAGACGGTGCACAATACAGTACAAAAGTAGTAGAATTTTATAGCTAGACACAAAGAGACCAAAACAATCCAAAAACTACATACTATCTAATGAGAAGTACAGCTTTTGTGAGCATTTAAACTTAACAAAAGAAATGTGCTCAACTTTCTCTTCAAAAGTACCTCATGTTTCTTTCAAAGTCGTGTTTTTCAAATGATGCACATGGGGATAGTCTTTCAGATCAGTTTGCCTCTGCTCACAGTTCGTCTCATCCAACATAACTAAAGTTTCTTGGTATCTTGTGGCATTTGGCAGAGCTTACACCAACCAAATTAAACAAGAGAGACCAACAGTCAAGTGAACTCACCGTGCATAAATATATGGTTGTAGTTCTCCACAAAATTACCTCAAAAGAGACATCTGTTGCACAGTGGAACATGAAACTTTAGGTGAAACATTTGACTTCCAATTCAATTTCCATGGCCATTCATCTTCCAAACCCCCAACCTGCTTAAAAAATAGTTTATATCAGCTACTAAAATAAAATAAAATCAAGGCTTACTTGTTAACCAAATCTTGAAATCTATCGTTTTCATCCAGCACCACATAATGTAGAGTTTCCAGTACAAGATTTATAGTGTCCAAGCTTCCGCATTAAAGTTCAGTCTAAACTGAAGATGTCAGCTTGATTTAGAAAAAAAATCAGCTACCAAAATACCTTTATTAACTGCTAAACTGTATAATTCAGGAGATTGGTCGTCGATTACTCCAAACTTCAAGCCAATGATCTAACAAAAATTCAATATGCTTCCCATTTTTGAACTTATATCTGCTGAAAATCCCCCATACATTATAAATTTACTTTCGTAAAGTTGTCTTATTAGGCATAAGTACAAGATTGGCAGTCCAGTGATTCTCCTTTCCATGCTTAGCGACATTGACTTCTTCACGAAGCTCATCTTTATTAATCATAGCCACTTACAGAGTAGACTTTTATTAGGGTGTTTAAGGTTCTTCACTCCCAGTCTACCTCTTTTTTTCTCTTTGTAGGTCATCAACCTATTCCAATTCACCAAATGTATTTTCTTTTTTTATAGAGTTACTTTCCTTGGGAAGTCATTTCTCAACTTCTTGTTCTTTTTTCTACTCCTGCAAGGACGAATTTGAGAGATATTTAACATGCTGGGATGTCATCCAAGATACTATTAGTCAATGTCAATTTACCTATAAGGAGATAATTGTTGTACTTTAACGGGATTAATGTCTTTACACACTTGTTAATGATGCCGTGCCATATACTACGATCTTTCAACTTCGCACCAAGGTAGAGCCCGAATAAGACGTTGGAACTTACCAATTTCCAATATCTCAAAAAACTTCATTATGTAATCATCAATATTGAGAGCATATAAGCTGCTCTTGGACAGGCAGGCTCTATGCTCTATCTGTTTCTCATTGCAAAAATTGTATTAAAAAACACTTTGTATGATCTAAAGAAATGTTCATATGCAAAACTTACAGCACCTTAGAAGTTATTGTTAGTAAATGAATACACAGTTGATCCAGGAATAACCCGTATAGCAATTTTCTGGAGAGCATTGAAACAATATATTAGAATATTAAGAATGCTTAACAGAACTTAGTGCTCATAAAGAAAACATCAAATTCAATGTGTCAGGTAGCGTATTCCACATGATCCTTTGTGAATTAACATCCTATTGACTGGGAAGAAAACATTCACGTTAATCTGCTCACCAACAATAATATAGACGGTAATAGAAAGGTCAGAATTAAATTGTCAACTTTAGCGTGAAGTTTTACTTTATAGTCAATATCACAATAGTGATAGTTGTGCCATAACTCGCTACTATCACTTGTTCTTTCCTTGCTGTAACTGAAGCAGAGGCAAATATTTAAAGAGAACTATTATCCAAAGTTCAATTAAAGCTAAACAGAACCTTAGATATTTTAAAATTTGACTTCATCGTTCCAATTAACTTTGTATTTAATAGTAATACTGCTATCAGTTCTAGCAGACAAGGCAGGTAAAGCCATAAAAACTGTAAAAGGAGCAACGGAAATTGTCGATTATAGGCCATTAGCTTCTCTCTTTGTTCATTTTAGTAATCATGAATGAAAGAGAATATTCTTATCAACATAACACACACTTTAACTCCTCATTCTAATCACCTCGAAACTTCTGCCATTACTCCACACAATCAGTAAAAAAGATAAGCCAAATAAAACTTTTCAAGTGTTCGAAAGGCGCCTAACTTACTTGGGTTGGAGCAGTATTCCTAGCCAGTTGTTTAGAAATTTCTCATGGGCTTGTTGAAGCAAAACTGTTGCAGCTTCTTTTCCTGTGCATAACTCTAGCAGCCTTTTTGCTCGTTAAAATTCATACGATGATTGAGAAGGAAGAAGCAAAATGGGAAAAAGTGAAAGAAAAGCTTAAAGAACATCCAAGGAAGGAACAAGATTTTATCTTGTTTTAGACCAAAACTCATTCAAAACGCAAAAGTTAAACTCAAATATAATTCTCGTGAAGTGGTGAAGAAAATTTAAGCTATTCACATTGCCGAATCTCACTGTGTTTAGTCTTGCAGGGTAATAGGAAAAACTCTTGGCTTTTTGATTTGCCTGCCATGCCTGTTCATTTCCTAAGTACTATTCTTTTGCTCAAAAAAATGAGCCGAGAGTCTATAGGAAACAACCACTCTACCTTTCAAGACAGGGGTAATGTTTGTGTACACTCTACCCCTCCCGCACCCCACTACGGGTTATCTTTGGGTATGTTGTTATTGTTAAATTGTTAAACAGTACAATAAAGTTAAAAATTATTCAATAAAAATGATCGAGAAATATAAGTAAAAAATTTCAAATGAAGCATACGTACATACACAAACCAAAAACCAGGAAGGAATGAGGATATGAACAGGCATATTTCTGGCTGTTTAATTATTAGAAAGAAAGATGACCGAATAGGCATAGGAGGGACCAGTTCTTCAGAAGCTGCGCTTAACAGAAGGTATATATGCTGGGAGTTGCAGAATAGCTAACACCAAAAGTAGATCCATGAAGTTCCCATTTTAAATCACTTCCACTTTTAAGGATTAAGAGGGTTAGCAAAGTGCCTCCTACAATCCTAAGTGTGCATAAAGTAGCATAGTAGCAAGTAGGAACCTAACAAAGTAGTTGGTGTGCATAGTTTATGGATCCAAGAGGTCCTTTCACTTTTGAATTTTAGATCATTGATCCATACTGCATCTATATTTAGATCTTGCAACTTTGATGTATATAAGGAGATAGTTTACTTCGAATAAACTAAGACGGAAGATTGCGATGAACAAATAATTTGCATAACGTAGGTTGAGGTAACAAAGAATGTAACTAATTTATTTAAGAAAGCATAGGGTGAGAAGAAAGCTAAGTTAGCTCTTTGGTTTGTCTGTTTCTTCTTTGCTTGTCGCCCTTGTTTCTCCTGGAGTATATGTCTTAAGAGGAATGAGATTAATGTAGACACCAAGGAAAAAGAAATCATCACATAATTTCTATTGTGAAATCATCACATCACATAGCAGAACATAATTTTATTCGAAGTGGACATAATTTTATTCAAAGTCGACCAATAAAACCTGGAAAAAGATTTGAACAAAAAAGTAAAATAACAACAGATAATGCAATTTCTCTTGAATATTGAAGAATAAATTAAATGCTAATAGAAGTGGCGAGAGTAAAAGAGATAAGTACTCACCGTTGTGAAAAAAAATTCAGTAGCTCATGAATTATAACAGTATCAATAGTATAACCATAAGGAACGAAAAATTCCACAACAACAATTGTTAATCTGGAGAGAATTGTAAAACTACACTGTTACTATAAATTATTCAAGCAAACCTCTCTCATAAATTGTAAACATACCTGAAAATGTTAGGGAATATGCAGAGGACACAACAAATGCAAACGGTAAACTTCTTATTCTCTATTGAATTCTTCTGCGCCTTTGCTGCTATTGGAATTGAAATTCTGAATTTTATTTGTTCGATAGGCAGAATTCTTCTTGTCTATTGATTGGTTTATGTTTTTGCAAAAGTTGATGTGATTTGGCATTACGAGTTGGATGAAGAATTTTCTAAGAGAACGCTTAACATTGAAAGAAATAAAAGACACAGGGTTTGTTTTGAAATGGCGGGAAGTTGCCGCTTTTGCGAATGGAAGACTTGTTGTAAGCGAAGTGAATGGGTGAAAGGGAGGCGGTTGGAGAAAGGCAGCGCCCGTTGAGTTTTATTTAACTGGAAAAGGCTTTCGGAGTTTTTTCAACCGAAGGCCGAAGGGATGCTTTTAGTTAACTTAATAGTTGATTTTTTAAATTAAAAGTGGTAAAAATTTGAGAAAAAAGATAAATAGGCATTCTGCTCATAGAGAGCGCCACGTCACCGGGGCTAAGTCCCTGCTTTATATAGATACATAGATTGGCTTGAATTTTTGTTTAAAAAAACGGTTGTTCTGGTGGTTGTTACTTGTTCGCTAGCTGTTTGTGCCTTGCTATCAGATGACACAAGGAACAAATAGAATAGCCTCGAAAGTTAATTTTTTATTTTTTCAGTTTTTGTATGCTACCAAATTTACTACGTGAGTGAGCTATCCTTTTTTTTAAAAATAAAAATAAAAAATCCTAGACCTACTTGAGAGTTGAGAAGTGAGATGGGAGGACGGTAATATTAAATGAACTTCACTTTATCGGTGGGGAAAATAACTGAATTCTTTAGCTAATGAATTTGTTTTTACGTATAAATATAGTACACATTCAAAACGAAATTACGACCAGCTTTTAACAATCTCCAAGCTTCAAGCCAAAATGATCATACACGGTTGAAAGGAACTAGATAGAAGTTCAATGTTCGTTGTTAACCTTTAGAATCTATTTCCAACTTCCCCAACTGCTCAAGGGATCAATTGAATTACTCAAACTTGTTTCTTTAACAGAGAGGCAAATGCACTGTATGCGCATGCAGGTAATGGAGATATTCTAAGCATTTCATTAGTTATATATCAACGTTCCAATAAAAATACTTGTATGCATCAAAAACTCCAGATTCCTTGGATAAGTGCATTAAAAAGAGTTTACTTATTGAACAATTTCTTAATGATGGATACGTGGTATATATTCGCCCCGTAAGAACAGTACATCCGCATTCCTTCAGGGACAAGGTTAGAGTTCAGTAAAATCCGCTAAAAATTGCCAAATCTGCCTTTTCAGAACTGCAGCATATGTTTATAGATTACTAGATATTACTTAAAATACAAACCATGCGATCGCGAAAGATTACTAGATATAACCCTTTACTAAATTGTGCTCTATTTCATTTTCTCTTAAAATATCTTTTGAACAAGCTGAAATTTTATGAGACAACGTTAAACGACGGTTTAAAACATTAATGTTTAGTTGATTATTTTGAACAATGCATAAGCAAACATTAAACCTAAGTTTAATGTTATCAGAAGGGTTAATTTCTTGAGTTATTTAAATAATTTTAGAAAGAGGGACACAATCTAAATTATGACTGAAAAAGAGAAATTTATGCGCATCAGCTCATGCGATCAGAGCCCAAATCTGTGAAATTTCATTTAATTGCACGGTTTGACCCTCAAAAGGGCTGGTATTTAATTTTTGTCTTTCAAAATCAAGCTTATGCTTTGAGGGCATGAGTTTCTCATGGGATTTGACATAATTTGTGGGTATCACGATGAGTAACTTTATGTCTCGTAAAGACTTGCACACACAAGAGAGTAAAGTGCAAATGAACGCACCCCAAAAAAAAAAAAAAAAGAAAAAAAAAAAAAAGGATCGTCGTATGGAAATCTCGGTAAAACCCCTAGTGGTCTAGGGAATTATGGCCTGCGAGCAGCCTGGAGGTCTAGGAGCTATGTTATGTAGTGGTGTTTTCTCAAACTGTCCATTCAGTGCGCCATCGAAGCAAGTTGAGAAACCGCCACAAGCTGCTGAACCATCCACCAATCTCTTCGTTTCTGCTATATATACCTAAATGACTTCTCATTTATGCTCCTTTCTTCTATTTTCTTAGTTTGTACATAGCCACTTTTATGACCTTTGTTTAACAGGATTAAATAAATACACCTTTTTTTTTGGTTGGTATCTACGTGGTTATGACTATTTTTTGCGTATAAGTTTGTTTCACATTTGTTTCCTAAATGACTTCTCATTTTTTCAGTTGTATAGCAAATTTTATGATTATGTTTTTAATCAGAAGTAACGATTGATTTAGATGTTCATATAAATGTGCGTTTTTGTTTGCATCAACGTTCTTATGAGTAATTTTTTGCTTATATGTATGTCATTGTTACTCCACCTTCCATTTGAGATATTGTGGCATAATATGCTTGTTCATATTTGTATATCCTTAGCCATTTAAGGTTCGTCATGATCAAAGATGTTATAATACTATCTAATAGTAGTATTTATTAATGATTCTTAAGAAGCACAAAATCATCTTGGAAAGAGCTAAAGTAATTGTAATGTGTTTTTCTTTTATGGGAAAGATGTCGTGTAGGAAAAAAGCTATCATCTTTTGCTATTAGTATATAGTATAGTATGTATATGTTGCTCGAATCTTCAAAAATGTCGAGGAGTGTATGTCGGATCCTCCAAAAGTAGTATACATTTTTGGAGGATCCGACACATGTGCGGCAACATTTTTGAAGAGTCCGAGCAACATACTATGTACAGTTATCCATCGTGTAGGTGCTTAATGAAATTAGTTTAGGTGAAAGCGAGACTATGTCTATAATATAAGCCATTGAATCAACAGTTTGATGCTTTATTTTGAATTGCAGAGCTTTAATTAGCTCTTTTGAAAAATTCCTTGCTCAACTTCTTGATACATTTATCTTGTTGATGATTTTTCCTGTTGTAAAGGTGAGAAGTATTTCTAAGCTAACTATTAGAATTTGGGGGTCAAAGCTTGTCTCTTTGATAAGTTGTGTCACATTGGTTGATTTTTTGCAATCGGAATTTGCATAAATGGGAATTTCCAGGTTCTATAATTTTACAGGGAACAATTCAGTCTTTTATCACACATTGCGTTGTTAGTATTCTAGAACATTTGTATGCAAGTTGCCTCTAATTTCTGTTCAGCAGCATGTAATGGAGGTTGGAACATTTTGAAGATCTTCTCTCATATTGTTTTTGTTTAATGTCACTGGAATCCTGAAATCATTTCTATGTTTGTCTTATTTCCAGGGCTTAGCAAACGTACTACCTCAGAAGGGCTTCGAGAAGCATTTGCAAGATATGGCCAAGTGGACCATGGTGTGTTTTACTTATCCTCATGCTCATGAATTATGATAACAATACATTTTAAAGGAAGTACATTGATTGTATTATTTTTGCTTTTTGCAGCTAGAGTGGTGACTGATCGATTATCTGGTTATTCAAAAGGTTATGGGTTTGTTAAATATGCGACCTTGGAAGATGCTGAAGCTGGTATCAAGGGCATGGATGGCCAGGTTAGTTGTGACACAGACACCAGAGTGCATCTTTTTCCATTTAAGTGAAATTTACTTAATATCCATGATGTTGTGTCAAAAACTATATGCTTATTGAAATGACAATTACAAGTGTAATTATAGCGTGACCTGCTCTTTTCTTCGTTCTAGAGTGGAAGCTATGTTTTGAAAAGCCTTATATGTTAGTAACTGGATTTTATACGGCCTCGTATTTATTAATAACTTTAGATCGAGAATCCTACATAGTAAAACAGAAAAACATATCTTTAAACCTTTTCTTTAAGCATAAGTCAGTTTCTCAAAGTACATCATTCATGTTTCTGTAATTGTTTAATGTCTTATGTCGAATTATGACTTTATATTGATCAAACCAAGATTGCAAGTTTGAATCGGACTTTCTGTGTAAAAAATAATGCCATCATCTTGCATATATTTGGAATTACATTTAGTCATGGATATTTTGGTGAATATTAAGAGCCCGTTTGGATTGGCTTATAGCTTAAAGCTGTTTGCAGCTTATAAGCTGAAAAAAATAAGTTGGGGTAGTCCAACTTATTTTTTTTGGCTTATAAGCTGTTTTAGAACTTATAAACGCTTTAGATAAACTAAGTTAAATGGGTCCAATTATTTTTTTGAGCTTATTTTAAGCACAAAATGACTTTAAGTTGGCCAGCCAAACACTCAAAAAAGCTGAAAACAGCTTATAAGCCAACTTATAAGCCAATCCAAACGGGCTCTAAGTCAGAACATGCTATGGTGAATTGCTTTAGTGCTTTTAAATGCATGAATTTAGCATGTGGTTGATTTGTGGTTTCACTTGAAAGAGAGAACAGAATACAGAGGCTGGACATCAAGGAAATGGTTGTGACTTTTTTCTCAAACTCAGAAAGTTCAGATATACTCATTGCATGTGCATCTCCATCTACTGAGGGTTCAGCTTAGTACTCCCTCTGTTTTAATTTATGTGAACCTATTTGACTGGGCACGAAGTTTAAGAATAAAGAGAAGACTTTTGAACTTGTGGTGTAAAATGAGGCACATGTATTTTATGTAGCTATAAATTATTGCATAAAGTAAATTGTTTCCAAATATGGAAAAGGGTGATTCTTTTTGGCACGGACTAAAAAGGAAATAGGTTCACATAAATTGAAATTGAGGGAGTATTTGATTGTTGAACTTCCTCTGTTTGCTTCTTTTAGTTGGAACTATCACTTAATATGGTCTCTTAAAGAAAAACGAAAATTCCCTTTCTGATCGAATAATTGATATTGCACATAATTTTTCATGTGTTGGAGCCTGCTGCTTTTGCCAATGTAAGAATTTCTTTAATATTCATGCTTCATAGAAGGGGCGAAGAGTTAGTAACTCCTAGTTGCCATGGGTGCTGTGGGATCTTAAGGCTGAATTTTGTGGAAAAGCTTATCATAACTCCAAATAGCTTGACACAGTGATGGAGATAGGATTTCATGAAGGAGATTTAAAAAATAATGCTCTATGTGTGTCTATACAATTAAAATACATATATGTACATATACACAAATTTATCACTTATACGCACAGTATAATTTTTCGATGAAGGGGAGTTGAATCCCCTTTGATAAACGTGACTCCACCAGTGGTTTGGTGGTGTATTTTCCTTTTTTTTTTATTGATCGTTTGATTCTTAAATTGCCAAAGGGCTGATGATATGCTAAAGTGCTCTTGAAATATATTTGATTCTTGAAGCATTAAAGTTAAGTCATGCTTGTCTGTTGCCTTATCTGTTTTGCAGTTTCTTGATGGATGGGTTATCTTTGCTGAGTATGCAAAAGCAAGACCACTACCTCCCTCAATGCAGAACAGTAATACTGTACCTGGATATGCCAGTTACAAGTCACCAACCTATGGCAGGCAATAAGGTAAACTTGATGCATTTCAACGCGATTTAAGAAGCGGCTTTTATCTTACATGGAAGGTTTTTTGGATTATGGCACTTTGTATATGCTAAACTGTCACTCATTTTTGGAAGTCAAGTCATCTGGGGCATGATGATAAAAGCATAGGAGAAGTTGGATATCTGTCATAGATAAAAACCCGGATATAATATGTTTGCATGTACTTTTTAATAATTTGCTTAGTTCTCTTAAGCATGACTTCTACTAGAAGCTTAATTTTTATGAAAAAAGACTTGTTACTTTTCAGCATTTGTGTTTTAGTACTCATTTTGGCTTTTGCTACTTTCTGTTAAGCACAAAGAGTCTTTCAATTTTGTGTTCATTTGGATAGGATTGAAGTTATTCAGTGTGAAGAAGACTGACTTTGACATACACTTTTGAATAACATGTTCTTGCATCTATCTATAAATACTAGTTTCATGCGGCCCGTGCTAAGCCCGGGCCCAAACTCAAAATATAAAAATTTGTATCAAATTTTTTTACCGCACTTTTTTCAGTAGACCTTTTTGGGGATTATTAAACATACCCAAAGTGTATCACTTATGTCACCGGAGGAAGAATTATAAGAAGAGGTTAAAGTAGTGAAGCTATCTAATCACAATCTAATTCAAACCAAAAAGTAGATTATATTTACATTGCATTTTTGAACAAGCAGTTTAGATTATAGTTACAGGACTCCTAAGTTGTGCTATTTGACAAAAACACATTTTCACAGTGGGCAAAACTAAGAGTAAAAGCTATAAGCACGAATAGTCCTGTATATTTTAACTGCTGATATATGACCGTCTGGGCCATTAAAAGTTTGGTATGTACAAGCCACCAAAAGACCTAAGTACAAGCTCGCCACAGTCATATCTTTTGGAAAAAAATACGTTATCCTTTGAATGAAATTAATGGAAGTAAGTTAGAGTTTCACCATTTAAAATTATCATGCCAATAAAAAGTTTTATCGCTGAATTAAGTGAAAGTAGAAAATAAATTATAGTTCTTCAAGTCTAGGCTTTGAGTTACTCCATGTTTTTTCTCCATTCTTTTGAGTTTGACTTTGATGGTCTGGTCTAATTTTTTTTTTAAAGAAAAAAAAAGTTAAACTCTTCTCTAATAATTAAAGAACAGATTATATACACAAATGATACATATTATATACAAAAATGATACATACCTTAGTGATTCATATTTTATACAGTTTCTATACATTAGAGATAGGTACTGATAGATATTTTTATAGACAAATGATACATATTATATACAAAAATGCATCAGTGTTTTTTGGAATATTTCTTATTAAATATACACATATTATACATGTTTTGGGATGGTTAACCTTTAGTGGTGACTTTTTTAATTGCCACTAAAAAGCCTGATTTTATCTTTCTTTGAGAAAAAAGATTTTTCAAACTATCCTCAAATCTTTAAGTGATATAGTGAATTTTGTTCTGTAGGCATAAAGAGCACACAAGTACAAATGTAAGTGGCATGATAGAAAGAAGAATAGTAGGATAACTTATCCCAGGATAAAACAGTGAAATTGACTAAAATAACCCTGACGTTCTCAAAACTCTTTTTCTACTACGTGAGGTGGAGGGTATTTTTGTAAACAAAAAACTTTTTCTTAAAAGTTACGCAATGCATGTTACTTTTAATATAACAAACCAAACAATCAATAAGAAATTATATCAGCATAACTAATTCCAACATAAATAATCTCAGTATAACTTATCTCAGCATAATTAATCCCATCATAACTTGTGTTCAAACCAAACAACCCCTTATGTATTTGTAAATTGTAATACATCATAGAATTCAAAAGTGATGGATAAAATTGTCCACAAATCATCTGACAAGTGGACCGTGCTTCCTGGAATTCCAAACAGTTTAATCCACCAAATCCAGCCTATCTTTAAAATACCAACTATATATCCTTTCCTTTTTTTTTCTTTGCTTGTCTAAAAGTAACACGCCCTCATAACTTTACCCGGAGTAAAACTTTTGCTCAGCAAAGCCACGTGTAGGCTTCCTATAAGACCTTTAAGGTCTGTGAGGACGACAAACATTTAGGATCAGCGCTTATATATAATAGTAATATCTGTACAGAAACAGGACCCGGAAATGTGTGAACTTAATGTCATGTCTCTTTCAAAATTTCTATGGTTTTGGTGTTTTTTTTTTTTGGGGGGGGGGGGGGGGGGGAGAGAAGGAATTACTATTGTCTTCTTGCCCAACTTGGTCCTTGCGATCATCGGCGGAGCTACAGTGTTAAGGTACCGGTTTGGACGAGCCTTAGTTTTTGCAAATATTCTTTATTTGTATTTGAAAATTTATTAGTTATGTAAATTACTCAATTGTGAATTCAGAACCTTTTGGACAAGGCTCGTAGCTTTTGCACAGATTCTTTATTTGTTTTAGAAAATTTATTAGATATGTAATTTACTCAATTGGGAATTAAGAACCTATAAATTTCAAATTCGAGTTCCGTCTCGGCTTGCAACTTGATCTCTCTTCGTATTCATTCATTATTTTCGATACCATAATTGGACTTACGTTTAATTCCTTTCATGTGTATGTTTAGACTATGTTTGTTGAACTGGTAATTCTTTTCATGTGTATCTTTTCATGTGTACTACTGGTCACAGGTGGCTAAAAATGATTGATTTTCACTAAATGTATGAAGTAGGATGTGCCTTCATCCTCAAGTAACTTGATGTGCGCCACTGAGAGTTACTATTCGTGCTAGCTGGTCTGAAACTAATCGTTTCTGATTCTCATTTATTAAGAAAAACAAGTGTTTTGCTCGAGTTTACCCATGTGGCACTTGTAACATATATCCTGTCTCCCATGTTGTGTCATAGTGATTGATTGGTACGGGTGTTCAGTAAATTACTAAATTTGTTACTCTCTCCGTCCAATATATGTATTTAAGTTTGACTTAACATGGAGCTTTAAGTGAAGTTTTTCTTAAAATTTGTTGTCTCAAACAAACTACAAAGATCTTTTGACTGCAAACTATTTTATTAGGATAAAATGTGAGTGTAAAGTTAAGCTATTGCTACATATAAAAAGATAGGAGTCTTATTCTTTTCTCATAAACTAATAAAACTAATACAGAAAAGTGCATCACATGAATTTGATGGAGTGAGCATTTGAGTGGTGTATGTTAAATATTTCTTTTACTTATTATTCAATCACATTATTTATCGTTTTAACAGTCTCTGTGAGTGGTGTGGCACTTAATTGTCTAATATATCATAAATTTTTTATCCGCATGACTGTTTTCACCTAACTAATTTAATTTAGCATTGTCAAGTGATTGAATGAAGTGCAAAATATATATTAATTAACAATAGCTAATTGATAGCTATGTATGTTTAAACACATGTTATGCATTCTTTGGTCAGGTGTATAGGAGAAAATATTTACCCGCTAAGTATGTGCAGAGTGAGTTGCGACGTGCTAAAGAAGCATGTTAAAATAAAGGAAAGCTGGGGTACATTTATTTTATTTGTGAAACATTGTTATTGCTTACATCTGGGGGAATTTGGTCCCTGTTGAGCAATTGATGGTATAGCTACTACAGAATATTGGTGTTTGATTTTGAAGAATTAAGTATATGTATTTGTTTCTACGTGGTTAGGATACCTCTGTTGGGTAGTATCCGATCTGTTAGTATGCATTCTGTTTATCGATTAGTTGATGTATCTACCATTATGTTTCTAGAAGTGTTGGAGGTGTCATTATGACATTATTGGATAAGATTCAATCATATTTGTTTTGGATGTATAGGCAACAACATGGATATGCACTCTCTAACACTTGCTTTGGGAACTTCCACGTTCGTCATATAGCTTTTTAAGTGTCTGGGGGACAGGCAATGGCAAAAAACAAAACTTTTATTAAAGAAATGCAATATATAAAAGTAGACACACTAAGAAGCTTACATGTATTATTTTTGGGTGAAGAGATTCAGATGAACCTCTTGCACAGGGTAATCGAAATATATTCGGAGAGATGCTTGAAATTCATTTTCAAATGTTACATTGGATCTGTTAAAGTGAAAAATTGAGAATCCGAGAATAGTTGCTTGTCGTATTTCCTCCATTTCGTTATTTGCCCTAATGATCTACCAAAAATTTACCTTTCACAAGTATTTTCACTAATAACATAACTACCTTTTTAAGGATAAAGGGTAATGATTTATTTCGAATTAAGTTTCTCTATGCAAATATAGGATGTTAACATGCCTTCTCCTCCTGATAATCTTGTAGTTTATGCTGCGTTTCAAATGAGAGTAGTTGTGAACTATATTTCTTTTTTGTCAAGTCTTGTTTGAATGTTAGGTATCTAAACATCTTGTGGTTAGATCATATCATCAAGGGCTGAGGTACCTTTGTCTAAAGGGAGTATTGATATATATTCCTATGTCGGAAAATTTCATTGTGTAGATAGGCTCGAAGAAAATCTTTTACATATGTGCTATGTTGAATCCCCTTAAAATTGTGCAGATATACTTCTTTATATTTTGACTATTTAGTGAAAATCTCAACTCCGCAAGGGTACTCAAAAATGATTTATAGAGGTCTTATACCATTCAATCTGTTGCCTTAAAGTGAGATGTTCAACTCACTTCCATTGTACCCAAGCAAATATTTTGGCGGCATATTTAGATTCTTTATTTTTCATCGACGGAAGGAAATTAAACAAAATGATTTAACTTATGTATACTAGAGTGTAAACCTTTTTCACTATTTGTGTATATTGGCTTGTTGTGGCTGGTAAGCTATTTTATTTCTCCAAGTTACTACTTTCACTTTTATGGATTGGTGAACTCTAATTTTCTTGTAGTGACTTTGATTTTTAATGTTAAATTAAACTCTTGAAAGAACAAAATACTTGCTAATAGAATACTCTCTCCATCCCAACTTTTTCTAAGAATTCGTGTTTCATCAAACACTCTCACATAAATTTTTTATGTGATCAAAGAGTAAAGAAGGATAGAGGTGGAAGTTGAGAAAAGACGAGAGTGGGATTGGAGCCAAGGACATTAACTACCAACTGCCTTTGGGTCCCTTGTTATAACTCCAATCCAGTAGAGCTGGCAATCTCTTGGGCCCAGCCACAAACAAAGAAATGCAGAGCAAAATAGGTGCAGCTTTAAATAGCTTAACCTGATATTCCCAACTCTGCTACCCAAAAAATATGAAGTTCCTTTTGGAACTAATAGCCTGCTGTGGCTGTTCTTCTCGTTTGCCCCCAGCTGAAGACACAGGGCCTCTCGTTCCTGGCTTGGCCCAGCCCGCTAACCGTAAGAACAGAAGACGGAGGAGAGGTAGAGGTGGGCCGCCAAGTTGTGGTGGTTCGGTCGCTAATTGGAGGCCGTCCCTTTCTGCCATTTTGGAAGACAACGCTCTACCACCTACGAATGTGAAGAGAAAGGTGTTAACTGCTTCGCCACCAGCCACTCAGCCCCGTCGTCGCAGTTTCGAAGACACTAGGTAAACTTTGAATTGTGTGATTATTTCGTCAAGACTGTTAGAAGGAACATATACTTTTATTTATAGGTGAAAATTCATTAAGATTATAATAGGTGATGGCAAAGCTTGAACTAGAAACCTCTGCTATAATATCATGTTTAATTGTATGACTATCACTTCTAAAACATACGATTTAGAGATTTTATACAGATATTTGTATAACCAGCATTTTGCTTCTTTTTGTAGTAGTAGTCTATGTTGATTAATAAAGAAGTGAATATATTGTACCTAACTCAACTTCAAAAAGTAGTTCATGATGTAAGCATTGTTCAAAGATCATAAAATGAAACCAAATATCCACATCCCACCTGATGTGGGAACTCGTCACCCTCTCGCATAACTAGAACTGGACATTTGTAGTGTTAAAATATAATATGTGGCCCAGTTTTGGTTAAACCATGAGAATTAGGATGAGCCTACATTTGAAAACCATCGTAATGAAATGAATTTTGTGTCTAACTCAACCTCAAAAACTAGCTCATGAAGTGAGAATTGCCCAAAAGTTATACACGAAGATGAATAGGAACTAATGGAAAGACATACTCGCTTCAACTAATGGAAAGACATACTCG
Organism: Lycium ferocissimum; assembly: GCF_029784015.1. NCBI lineage: Eukaryota > Viridiplantae > Streptophyta > Magnoliopsida > Solanales > Solanaceae > Lycium > Lycium ferocissimum. The sequence goes on along the minus strand of NC_081352.1, from coordinate 35,283,096 downwards.
CTTAGTCTTCAAGAGTTGGTGGAAGAACAATTTATTGCAGTAATTTCTATAAAAAATAGTTGTAAGGAAAGAGACGATCATGCAGTGAATGAAAATTAGCATGAGGAAGTATCTACTTCCATCTTTTGAATGTTCAATTCTTAGATTTAGATAAATTTGTGGAAAAGGAAATATATCTCACAAAGTTCATATTTTCGTTCAACAAAACGATGTTATGCAAAAGAATAATTGATACTACAACAAATTCTGTTTTCTATTTCAAGTTGTCTTCACAAACTCATATTTTCTATTTCTCTTAATTTGCAGGAGAGTTCCTGTTTCAGCTTTGGCGCCAGCTTTCTCCCCAACTCCTTTCTTATTTTAATTGCTTCTGTAAACTCTGGGGCTATTTTAGTTGTGACCGGTGATTGAAGACCTCCAGAATACAAAGATAACTTTGACCAGTCTTTCCATTTCATTTTATTATAACATGTGTTCACTTAGTTAATATTAGATATATTTTAATTATACACATAATATATCGAGATTAGTCGTGGTAATGTGTTCACGCGACCAAAATTGATACACAAATTCGCCCCCTGCTTGTGAGCATGTATGCATGTCGTGTAAATGTTCTATCTGATCTTATTTTTCTTGTTAATTGCCATTTGTCTTCCCTCTTTATTCTTCTCTTTGTTTAATTACGAGAAGAGAATTTTTTTTTTGCACATAATCCACAAAAACTACTAATGAGCTTCGAAAAACCATATGCAATTGAGTTACGGCACCAAATTTAATTCGCCCCACTATTTTAAAGACAAAATATAGCCTCACAAAACTAATAGGGGCAGAATTTAAAGAGAGGCCTTAAAATAGGTAGTACAGTGCAATTGATCCTAGGGAATCAGCTCAAACTTTGTCGCTCTGATTCATGTATTTTAAAGGGAAAATATGTAAATATATGTCTCAACTTTGCGATTTGGAGCAGATATACTTTTTGTTAAAAAAATGGTGCATATTCACCCCTGCAGTTATACAAATGGTGCAAATATATTTTTTTTGCTGACGAAATTCTTTTTAAAATTCATTTAGCTTATTTTTCAATAAAAAAATATCACACATCTTTAAAACAATAAGTTTACCCTCTTTTTCTAGTAATTTTTTTTTAAAGCCATGTGGCAATTTTTTTTCTAGGGGGTTGTATGGTTTGTTTAAAATAATATCACTGAGGCCTTAAAAAAAATGAGCCTACCCATTAAAATGAACAAGATTCGATTCACCAGAAAAAAAAAAAGTTAGTACCACGTTGCTTTAAAAAAAATAAGTCCACTAAAAAATGGGTAGGCTTTGTTTTTTAAAGTCATGTGTCATTTTCTTAATTAAAAAAAAAGTTAAATGATTATTTAAAAAAAATCCGTCAGCGAAAAGGGTATATTTGCGACATTTGTGTAACTGTAGGGGTATATATGCATCATTTTTTAACGAGGGGTATATCAACTCTAAATCGCAAAATTGAGGGATATCTTTGCACTACTTTTTTTGGCAAAGTTAGAGGGGTAAATAACTACCTTTCGTTTTTTGAAGGGTCATCGACCCGTTACAAGCCAGTAAAATATGAGCAAATAACTGATTTATGAATATTTTGTAAGTCCTATTCACAGTTGGTGCAATTATAAAAAAACACTACTTGAAAATCGGCTTTTTTCGACTACCAGTTCCGGCTCAGTCACATTTTTTCGACTATTGTAGTCGAAAATATATTTTTTATTTTAAAGAGCATCTCTTAATTCCTTATGCCAGATGAAATTGTGATCGCACAAACTATACATAGATTTCTATTATATATAAGTGCCAAAGGAGGACTAACACAACTTTACCAACTTGTATCAAAAGCTTTATAACTTGTACACGCAATGAATGCTTGTACCATAAGCTATATAACTTGTACACTTTACTCAACTATTTTTTATCCCACGTGGACATATGTCATAGTACTTAATATTTATTCCCTTCTCATGTATAGACGTATGCACTTCAATTTTTATTCTCCGACACATTTATATTTTTCCTCTACGCACTTTACTTGTTAGACTTTTCACGTTCTTGTTGAATATTTATTCTTTTCTCATGTATAAACGTATGCAATTCAATTTTAATTCTCCTACACAAATTTCTATTCTATTTATTTATTTTCTATATATAAGTGTGAAGAGAGGACTAATATAGCAATACAAATTTGTACCACAAGCCATATAAATTGTACAGTTTAACCAACTAGTTTTTTATCTCACGTGGACATATGTCATAGTATTGAATATTTATCTCTTCTCATGTATACACGTATGCACTTCAATTTTAATTCTCCGACACATTTATTTTCTCCGTGCACTTATACTTGTTGACTTTTGACTTTTCAAGTTCATTAAGAATTAATAAATGAAGTACTTCCTCCGTACCATATTACTTGGCCACATTACTAAATAATTTTTTTATCCCACGTGGACATATGTCATAGTACTGAATATTTATTCTCTCCTCACGTATGCACTTCAATTTTAATTCTCCGACACACTTATTTCCTCCATGCACTTTTACTTGTTGACTTTTGAATTTTTAAGTTCTTTAAGAATTAATAAATGAAGTACTCCCTCCGTTCCATATTACTTGGCCACATTACTAAACTACTTTTTTATCCCACATGGACATATGTCATAGTACTGAATATTTATTCTCTTATCATGTATACACGTATGCACTTCAATTTTAATTCTCCGACACATATTTATTTCCTTTGTGCACTTTTACTTGTTCACTTTTGACTTTTCACGTTCTTTAAGAATTAATAAATGAAGTACTAAACATTACTAAAAATATATGTCCAAATTACTCGTTCATTTACAAAGCTAAGATAAAATTAATTAAATCTTCCCATCTTACCCTCTCCGTCCCATATTACTTGGCCATATTACTAAAAACTGGACATATGTCATAGTACTGAATATTTATCTCTTCTCATGTATACACATATGCACTTCAATTTTAATTCTCTGACACATTTATTTCCTCCGTGCAGTTATACTTGTTGACTTTGACTTTTCAAGTTCTTTAAGAATTAATAAATGAAATACTCCGTCCGTCCCATATTACTTGGCCACATTACTAAACTACTTTTTTATCCCACGTGAATATGTCATAGTACTGAATATTTATTCTCTTCTCATATATACACGTATGCACTTCAATTTTAATTCTCCGACACATATTTATTCCCTCCGTGCACTTTTACTTGTCCACTTTTGACTTTTCACGTTCTTTAAGAATTAATAAATGAAGTATATATTTTATCATAATATTCGTATTTATTGGTGTATAGTCTCAATAGCCTCAGAAAATGATTTGAAAATGGGTAATTAATGTGAAGGGTAAAATAAGAAGAGGAAAAATTTCTTTCTTTTGATATGTTAACGTAGACAAGTAAAAGTGAAGGAGGGAGTGACTTTTATCCCCGTTTTCCTTCTTTGTCAATACTTTACTTATTTTACTCTCCTTTACATTTTCTGATTATTGTTTCTTTACATTTATAAAATGTATTACTTTATATTTTCATTTCGGAATTAAAATTTTGGTGATTTACGATATAACATATATCTTTCTAATTTTGATTTCTTTGTAACAATTCTTTTTATCTATAAAATTGTTAATATAAAAAATTATAATATATTTTTTAAGTAATTTAATAAAAAAATTTATTAGTTTTGCTTTTAAAAAATTCAATATATACATTAATTGACTTGGATATCAACATGTCAGCATACATATAAGATATTAAAGAATTTAAAAGAAAAAATCTAGAATCAAAATATTAATTTCCCCTCATATTCTTACTAATTTTCTTTTTTCACATCGATGAACAACTTTCATTATCATGATAATGAGAAAAAAATCCGATTCTTTCTGTCTCAAAGACTTAATTCCATCATATGTTTTTAATTTTTAAATTCTATTTTTTAATTATAGCTAAAGTGATGGTACATAAAATACATTTTTTATATGTTGCAATATATAATAACAATTAGAATGTTTTTAAAAGTTATTTTCGAAATACAAACCTTAAAGACTAGCTAATTAAAGTGAATAGACATGTTCGGCCCGTGCGATGGTTGCTAGTATATATATAAATTTACGGGTTAGTTCTAAAATTGAAATCCACCTCATATTATGTGCACCAGACATGAAGAAACGTAACTTCGATCGAAGCAGATGCGTCCCTCCCCAATTAAAAAAAAAAAAAAAAGATAGGTAATGAATAGAATTACTGATGATCCACTTTGCAATAAGCACAGAATATACTTTAAAAATCATTTCTGTCCTTGAATAATAATACTAATAAAGCCACTTTAATATGTCTTTTTTCATAATTTGATACATCAAAGCATTTTTTAAGGAAATTGATCAAACACAATATGTTATCTCTTAGTTAGTTTTGGGAAATTAGTGCTATTGGTGAAATTTGGCTAAGGATGAACCATTCTTCTAAACGTCTGAAGGAGGAGGATATACCGTTATTCTCAAGTTACTTGAAAGTGTAGAATGGAGGTGAGGGTAAATTTCACGGATAGTTACTTATCTATTACTTTTTTTCACAAAAGTCACTTAACTATCGTTTCTAACACAAAAGTCACTTAACTATCGTTTCTAACACAAAAGTCACTTAACTATCACTTTTTTCACAAAAAGTCACTTAACTGTGATTTCTAAAACAAAAGTCAATTAGCTTTGAGTATACTAACACAAAAGTTACTAAATCACTTTATGGTGTGTCACTAAACCACTTTATGGTGAATAACTCATCTTTTACTCTCTCTTTTTTTTAGAAAAAAAATCAAATAAATTAAAAATTACTTAAAAAGGTTCAAACCGACCCGACCCGACCCAAAATTAATTATTACTCCCTCTGTCCCAATTGATATGACACGGTTTGGATTTTGAGTCAAAACAGTTTAATTTTGACCGTGAATTTGGGCATGTGATCTTTATGTTTTTTGAAATAAAATGTACATATGTAGAAACTACGTAAAAAATAATATAAATCAGGATAGTGGACAATTCAAAATATTTAAAAGATATATGAAAAAACTAAGGTCAAAGAAACACTTGTTTGAATCTCGAAATCCGAAAGGTGCCGCATAAAATAGGACAGAGGGATTATTTTCGGAAAAGGGCCAAAATTACCCTTGAACTTTGAAAAATAGTTCATTCATACCCTTCGTTATACTTTAGGGCCAATTATACCCTTACAGTTATACTATGGGGTCAATTATACCCTTCTGTCTAACTGTTGCCACGTGGCATCATCCTAGCCCTTCAAAATTATTTTACCCTCAAATAATTTTTTACTCACTAAAATAACTCAATCCGACCCGAATTTTTTTTTTTTCAGCAAAAATAATACGGATAATTTTTCCAAAAAAAATATAAAAATAATTCCGTATTATTTTTGCTTAAAAAAAAAAATCCGGTCGGATTGAGTTATTTTAGTGAGTAAAAAATTATTTGAGGGTAAAATAATTTTGAAGGGCTAGGATGATGCCACGTGGCAACAATTAGACAGAAGGGTATAATTGACCCCATAGTATAACTGTAAGGGTATAATTGGCCCTAAAGTATAACGAAGGGTATGGATGAACTATTTTTCAAAGTTCAGGGGTAATTTTGGCCCTTTTCCGTTAAATTTTTTGGGTCGGGTTGAACCTTTTTAAGTAATTTTAATTTATTAGATTTTTTTATTTTCAAAAAGAGAGCAAAAGATGCGTTATCCACCGTAAAGTGGTTTAGTGACACCGGAAAGTGGATTAGTGACTTTTGTGTTAGTATACTCAAAGTTAAGTGATTTTTGTATTAGAAACGATAGTTAACTACTTATCAATAAGTATACTCAAAGTTACCTATCAATAGCCTAGGGTAAAAAAAAAAAAAAATGGTAAAGAGGCAAATGAGCAAAGTTTCATCCATCTTCACTTCGTTCTAACAAATACTTTGGTGAAATCTGCAATACAGGTGACAACACATAAAGTAGGAAAGGAATTTGTACCTGCATCATCCAAGTTTGACGTGAATTTGAAGATTTTTCGGGAAGGGTTTTCAGGATATTCGTGGCCATTGTCATGCCGGTACATTCTCAATGCCGCCATTGTTTTTCAGAGTAAGTAGGCTTTTTTCAAAATTATTTCTGGGTTTCTATTAGATATTTTTTAAGTTCATCTGGAGCTATCAGCAACATGACACAAGAGACAGACAAGACCAGTTGCTCCAACAGCTTGCTTCAAATTCCGTGTGCCTACATCACAAGCATTTGATCGACTGGAATGCAGGTGCTTTCCAGGAAAATCATATAAACTTTTCACTTGATGTACATATGTCTATTGTGTTTGATTTTATGCACATTTTACATTTTGGTAAGGTCTATCCCGAACTGAATATTTTGATCTAGAACTCTTTCCTGGTACCTGGAAAGATATTTAAGGAAAAATTGAGGGAAACAAACTTATTTGACACCGCAAGAAGTGGTAATTCTATTTAATTTGAGGCGGAATAACTAAGAAGTACGTAAAAGTGGCGTAAGAAGGTCATTGGCTTTAAATTTTGAAGGATTTAAAGTTTTTAACACTAAATGTATCGTATTTTAAAATTATAAAGTTGAAATATAATATCTGCTGAAATTTCAGAGATTTTTCCGCATATTTATTTTGTGTGTTGGAAGTATTCCGCCATGCAAGGCTGCAACAAATGAAAATCACGAAGCAACAACGTTATCCAGTGTTTTTTGGTTATTATGCTTGGCCTTGGTTGATGATCTCAGGGTGAGGGTTGAGTATTTCAATTCTTGTGACTTTCGATGCACAAGCAATAATGACATTTGCATTTTCTCCTCTTCAGGTACTAAAATTTCTTGCAATTTTACAAATGAGATTGTTTGAACTTACTCAGTTATAGAATTCCCTTAAAAGCAACTTAGAGGCATGTTGTTGTGAAGGGTAGAATTATCCTGTTCTGTTGCCAATTTGTTCTGGGGAGATGTACTTAAATTATTTATCTTAAGCATAATCTTTAAAAATGGTAAAGCAAAGATAAGAAGGATGAGGGGACCAGACCAGAAGACTCAGTGTTTATGAATTAATTTGTGAGATCCTTTTTTAGCAGCTGGTTACATATCAAACTCTTCAATACTTTTTAACTTCTAAGTTTCCATCCGGAAAGTTACTGCCTTTGTAGGTTCTTTTAGTTTTCTTCAAAGTTTGCCTGGTTTTCTATTCTTTCTCTATTTGCTATTTGTTCTGAATTTAATTTCGAGCTTCTCATGTGTTATAAATCAATTGGATTTGAATAAGTGTATGGAACTAACAAATGATGGTCACATGCAAAATGAGTGATTTAAGAAGATATATGACCCAAGTATAGAAAAGGTAATCCAGCAGTGGAATTTAAGTTTGGACGGAAAAGAGGATATGGATATGCTGTACATTTTTGAGCCTTGTTGAGTGCTTTTCTATTCACCTTCTTCTTATGAAGTACACCAACACTTTTCCCCTTATGGTAGGTTCTAACACCTTGCAAGTTGCAGGCGATTTCAAGCTACTTTTTTTTTTCTTCATGCAGTGTGATAAAATGCTCATCCATACCATGATGTATAAATAAGATAAAGTAGATGAATGAAAATTACATGAACATAGAGAATGTGTCATTTTCCAATCACAACATTCATGAATAAATATTTTGTTCTGAAATGTATGTAGATAGTGCCTAGCAATTAGCAAGCGACGTCGTCTATGTTTGATTTGAGGATTAATTTACATGCATCATTTTTATTATATGCAATTTTATATCAAATGAAGTCGATAGAAAAATTTATAATATTGGCCCCGTGCCCGTGCTGGCACGGGCCATCTCTGCCTAGTATATATAGATGCGATTCTCATTGGATTGATATTTGCTCTTATTATTCAATCACTTGCTGCTAATCTTGGAGTAAGCACTGGTAAGTTAGTCAAAACATTATTGCATTAAACACTCACATTATATTTTGTATTGCATGTTTCCCATGGAATTTTATTTTAACTCTTTTATCCCATTTTTGTTTTGCAGGCAAACATTTATCAGAATTATGCAGGGCTGAATACCCATGGTTTGTTAAATACTGTTTGTGGTTGCTAGCTGAAGTTGCTGTTATAGCTGCAGATATTCCTGAAGGCAAGACTTTCTAACCTTCTAACTAATTATTAATTAAACATACCTTTGTAAAAATGTAAAAGTGTTTGGTGGATGTTTTGTAAATGTTGAAGTAGTTTAATGTCGTAGGGTAACTTAATGTAGACTAGTTTAATGTTTTGTGGATGTTTGTAAAGGTTGAAGTAGTTAATGTCTTTTAATTTGTGAATGTTTGAATTACGTTTTGATTCAAATTTGAAGTAGTTTCGAGTTGAATTTGATATACTGCGGGTTGTAGCATGTTATTATAGGTGTTTGTTGGATTGTTTGCAGCTATTTGAGCTGGTTTTAGCTTAATATAGAATTGTTTATGATTTTTGGCAGGTGGGCAGCTGCAAAAGCAGCAAAATACAGCCATTTTTTTTTTTGTAGAAAACCGACCTCATGAGGTCGGTTATCTTAAACAGATTTTTAAGAAACCGACCTCATGAAGTCGGTTATGTTCATATCATTTTTCACATTTTAAAGAAACCGATCACATGAAGTCGGTAAATAAATTACATTTTGCAGAAAGAGGTCGGTTCCTGATTATCACTATTCATAAATTTATAATTACTGACCACATATGGTAGGTTTTCTTAAGAAAAATTATGTATTAATGTAATTTTCCAACCACATTTAGTCGGTAACACTAAAAAATAAATAAACAAAATTTCAATATACCGACCACATGAGGTCTGTATTTTAAAAAATAGATGAAAACTAATATAATTTTTCCGTCCTCACGTGGTGGCTAATACTTTTGTCGAAAAAGAAAAAAAAACAATTTAATATAGCGACCTCATGAGGTCGGTATATTAATTTTCTTTTATTTTTGGCCAAATCGCTTACCGACCACATGAGGTCGGTAAAAATTTGCGACCTCCCCTTTCCAGACCAACTGATGAGGTCGGTTTTGATGTCGCATTTTTTTCAAAACCGACCTCATGATGTCGGAAAAGTTGATTTTTTTAAGTCGCTTTTTAGCTGTTTTTTAGTAGTCAGTTATTTGTTGAACATAAGTATCAATCAATGTGACGCATCTTATTTACAAGTACCATATATATATATGGTACTTGTAAATAATATATGGTACTTGTAAATAAGATGCGTCACATTGATTGATACTTATGTTCAACAAAAAACTGAAATGATTTACAGGTAACTTTTCATATATACAATTGATTTTGCACTTGTTCCCCTTTTAACTATAAGAACATTGAGAGGGGTTTGAAAGTTCTCAAAGAACGAAAATAAAAAGCCTTTTAAAGTTCTCACATAACGAAGCAATAGCCTTTCGATTAACCTTTCATTCTCTATCAAATAAATAACGGGTTCTACATTAGATCTTACCAGTTATTTTGTTTCATTTGTTAAAAGTAGATATTAGTTCATACTTCAATTTTCTATGTATTCAAATACAGCAAGGAATAGTTAATTGCATAATGTAGCTATCAAAGATATTATCATTGATTTAAGAAGTATGCTTGATCATTTCCAAGTGGCCGTTAGGATATCTTCATCAGTTTGACAAATTATTACTGTATATAGTTTTTGACTATGTACTATGTAGTAGGAGTATATTTATGCTTTTATAGTAGTGGTGGATCAGTAGACTTTGATGTTATTGGACAAGAGTCAACAACTGTAGGCCAAGAAAGTTGACATATAATGAAGAGATATACTAAATTATTAAGTAAGTGATGTGCTAGTAATATAATATCGTACACTACGCGAGGAAAAAAATTACTTTCAGATCTTTTTTGTGCGCGGATTGCCCTTCATTTGGGGTTGTATTTAATTTTTGCCATTCAAATTTGTAATCTTTAATTTTTATCCCTCGCCTAACACCCTGAGGTTGTGGGTTCAAACCCCAGATCAGGTAAAAAATAAAAAATAAATTTGCTAGGCAGAATTTCGCAAGGCAGACTTTGCAAAATTTTGCAAATGTCCAAAAAATCCGCCTTTTAGTAATTTACGCCCATGCAAATTAAATACGCCCGTGCCATGTAAATTCTGCTTGAAGGGCAAAATTTAAAGACCACCATTTTGAGGGGTAAAAATTAAAGACCACCCCAGCGAAGGGTAAACCTACAAATTGCCCCTTTCAGATTAGTTGTTCCTCCCACCTCCTTTAATTTCTCTATTTTCCCTACTAATCTGCTACTCCTATTAATAAAACAAAATAAATGATGGGGTACCACATTATTCATGCTAGAGAGAACGTAACGAGATATCAATGGGGGTAAATTTTTTGAAACTTGAGGCTTTTAGACATGTAATAACATTTATATAGATATAAATTTAATTATTCACATAAATGAGGGAGTATTATAACTTATTCAGTTCTGTTTCCGATATAAGGAATGATTTTGTGAAAGGGAAAAAACAATAGTAATATAAAGGTTAGAGGACTTAATTCTTAATTTGCATGGGAAAGATTAAATTATATATATATATATATATAGATATATATTCCAATTAAATGCCTATTTGGAAAGTCACCTGGTAATTGGAATTGGTGTAATTACTCCCCTAGTAATTACACAGTATTGTAATTACAATGATCTGTTTGTTTTTCATAATGTAATTACAGTGTAAATTCAAGCGCGTTGTTTGGTTGCACAAGTGTAATTACACAGTTAGTTTATTTTAAAAATAACATTTGATTATAAAAAAATTAAAATTAATATTTAAAAAATATGTGCCTTTATAAATGATATTAAATCAGTTATTTAATAATACATTGTTTCTTGAAAATATGTTAATTAATAATCATATGGTTGTCACTAATATTGTAAAAAATAATTGATATATAATTTCAAATTAATAATAGTTAAATTTTAATTGATTATAAAACTTAAAAGCATACCATTTTTGTGAGAACATCATGGGATTGGATGTTTGACAAAAAAAGAATATTTATAAATGTAATGCGATAACATTATCCAAATGTTTGACAATAATTCTATCAATTGTAAGTGAAAAATAAACAACATGCAATGTAAAATAACAAGTAAAAAATACTAAAGCAAATATTTTTAAAATCGAAAATATAGCCCAAATTCAAAATCCAAAAGAAAAAAATTTAACATAATACTCTTATGTCATATTCCAACGTCACATAAGTAAGTTTCAACGTAACTTAAGTAAATACTCTTATAATTCAAAAGAAAGGGAAAATATAAGTCTATAACCTCATTCACAATGAAATTCTACTTTAATGACGTCACTCATTATGTGCCAAGTTTGTTAATGACTCATTCTTTCTAATATTAAGAGATGCAGTTTCAAAAATTAGAATATTAACACGGTTATGCTAAATGAATAAAATAAAAAAATAAAAAAAATTACGAGCAATTACATGGAACCACGAGAAGTAAAGGTTGGGAATGAGAAGAAAGGAAATGAAATATAAATACTATAAAAAGAAAAATATATTTTAAAAAATAAAAATAATTAAAAAGTAAAAATAAAAAAGAAATTAAATAATAGAAATAAAAAATAAATTAGAAAAGAAAAGAATATAAATAATAGAAATAAAAACTAAATTAAAAAAGAAAAGAATTAAAATAAAATTAAAAAGAAATAAACTAAAAGGTAACCCTGTAATTACGCCAAATTCTCAGCCCCCACTTGGGAATTGGAGAGCGTAATTACACCCTCTCAATTACACCCAATTCTCACCTAATTGTATAATTTTCTGGTCAAACAAACAGACCAAACTGTGTAATTACACCCAATTCCAATTACCTGGGTGGCTTTCCGAACAGGCCCTAAAGTAATGGCAGTTTTACTTGGGCAAGAGGAAATCTATATAGACAGATTTCAGCATTCTTAAGATTGAGGTCACACGTTTGTATCATAAAGTAGTCCCTGACTAGACTAATTTATATAATTAACACGTTCTAATTAGAAATTCATCACTAAATAATTGGTAGCTAACATAACTTTTTAATAATTCATCATTAATCCGTCATTAACTAGAATTAGCCACAGAATTTTACTGTTTAGTGACATAAATTATCCGTCGCCAATTACTGTTATTTTGGGTGATATGCATGTGTTCCACGCTATTCTTTTGAAAACTCTATAAAGAGGTGTTAAGGGTCAGCATAAATTGAAGAGTTTGACACATTCTCATATTTCTAAGCTCCACGGTTTATAAATAGAGCGTTGTGCTAAGTACCATATGATATCATCAGTAGCTAGGTAAAATATTAAATGTCAGAAGCATCGGCATTGTTATCTTCAAATGACGTGGAAGACGGGAATAATTATCCGAAACCGAACAAAAAAATAACGATGGATGAAATGCTTGAGAAGTACTGCGGGGAGTTTGGGTGGTGGCAGTTGAGACACTTAGTGTTAACCAGCTTGGCTTGGATGCTTGAGGGGATTCACACTATGGTCATGATCTTCGCCGATCGCGAACCAGCCTGTTGCTGTTCCACGAGCCATTGTGGTTCAAGTCTGTGTGACCTTGAGCCTGGCTCGTGGGAATGGTCAGGTGGAACAGGAAGTTCTACGATGTCCGAATTCGGATTGATATGTGGAGACAAGTTTAAGGTTGGGCTTGTCCAGTCTATATTTTTTGCTGGCTGCATGATCGGTACGTCCTCCGTTTTTTAAGGGAAAATTTCACAACTAGTCAATTTTCAATCTTTATAACCAAAATTATTCAGTGTCATTAAGTTTCGCAGAATTTCAAAATAGCCAGATGGAACTTTGTGATATTGGCTATTTTCCCAGATAAAGCCGAAAAGTAACAATTGAATTTCATCCTTTCAATTTAGGATGTTACTAATATGTTAGTCATTTTGAATGAAGAAGTTTCCACACAAACTGCATCACTTTTTTGAAAAAGCATTTTTGATAATAAGCACTTTGGACATGTAGGGAAAAATTATTATTGTCAAAAGTATAGAGGTTGTAGGGTAAATATTTACGTACGCACACAGTAGATAGTTTCAGAAAATCACTAATTTTAACGGACGTTCCATCGGAATTTGGATCGTAGGTAAGAAATTTTTCACAAAAAATTCGTCTGAAACCTTACCGAAGAGCCAAATTCAGACGGAATCCTTAGCAATAGTTGGTGGTTTTATTGTTTAATAATGAATATCAAAAGATTGAGTCGTCGTTGTAAGATAGTAGAAGTGCTAGTAGTAGTGTGTCCCAAGATTGAATGAGGAGCTGTGAGATTCTGGTAGTTATCCTTAGTTGTCGCCTTTGTCTATCACACACATATTTGTCACTTTTGATACAACCAACTTTAAGATGTTGAAAAAATTATGGTAACGCTTTTAAAATTGTTTTCAGGGGCTGGAGTAGTTGGACATCTTTCAGATTCAAACTTGGGAAGGAAAGGCTCCCTCGCAATGGTTTGCATTTTGAATGCCGTTTTAGGTATTCTAACAGCATTCTCTTTGAACTATTGGACCTATGCCTTGCTCCGTTTTCTCTCCGGTTTCAGCGCTGGTGGGACAGGCCTTTGCGCTTTTGTTCTTGGCACTGAACCCATTGGTCAGTCTTGGCGTGGCGTAGCTGGAATGTCCACTTTCTATTTTTTCTCTATAGGAATAGCCGCTGTATCTGCCATTGCTTATTTCTTCCAATCGTGGCGATCTCTCTACATTGCTTCTTCGATCCCGTCTGTGATTTTCGTTATCTTCGTACTTCCTTTCCTCCACGAGTCACCTCGCTGGTGCCTCGTTCGAGGAAAAGTAGATGAAGCCATGAAAATTATGCAAAAAATCGCTACATCAAATGGCAAACAACATATTCCTAATGGCGTTGTTCTTGCCCTCGACAGTGAAGTGAACGACGACAACAACAACATAACCAGTGTGGTCCAAAAAATGGAATCTGGGGAGGGTGGGGTCTACACAGACCTTACATCTACCTCTGTAGCCATGCTAGAACCCGATACCAAAGAAGCGCTAAATGGATCCATTTTAGATGTACTGAGGTTTCCAATCACACGGATTCGGTTAATCTTAGCCGTGGGTAGTAACTTCTTCTGTTCCGTCGTTTATTACGGGTTAAGTCTGAACGCGGTCAACCTCGGGACCAATCTTTACCTCAACGTTGCCCTTAACGCAATTGCTGAGATGCCTGCTTATTTTTTAACAGCGTTAGTGTTGGACAGGCTCGGTCGAAAGCCCTTAGGTGTAGGGACAATGTGGTTCAGTGGAATATTCTGTTTAGCTGGAAGCTTAATGAAGGGTGAAGGGGCATGGAAAGTGGTTCGAATGGTGTGTGGAGTTTTAGGGATATTTGGTATGGCTGGGACATACAATTTGTTATTTGTGTATTCGATGGAGTTGTTTCCAACTGTGGTGAGAAATGCAGCATTAGGATGTGCGACTCAAGCGATACATATGGGGGCAATTTTGGCACCAATTATTGTGGTTTTAGGGGGTGGCATACCATTTCTTGTATTTGGTATATGTGGAATTGCTGGAGGATTTTTGGTATTGTATCTGCCAGAAACATTAAACAGGCCACTTTATGATACAATTGAAGGACTACAAGAAGCTGAAGCAAAACCTGCCATGGTAGCCTAATTGGTTCGTAAAGAGCTTGTTTGGATTAGCTGAATAAAGCAACTATTAAGTACTTGACTTTAAAAGCATTGTGAAAGTATTGGAGCTGAATTTACCTGTTTGTTGAAACTGAAAATTTATATATCTAATATAAAGTTAGGCTTAGACAAGGTGATGTGGCACCTCTCTATGGCCAAGAAACACAATTATCTTTTTTTTTTTTTTTTTTTTTTTGCATTTTATTCATTTTTCCTACTAATTTGCTATGTTAAAAAAAGAAACTCAAAAGTCATCTCTTTTAAGTCTCTTAAAATTTTGTTAGATGTTCCACGTTGAACTCTTCATAACATTTTTTCAGTTTTTTTTATCGCTCTTTGTCTAATTTTATTGATAACAAATCTATATATTTAATTCTCTTAAAATGTTACATGTGTTATGTTAAGAAACTGAAAAGTCATGTCTTACCTCTATTAATTTTATTAAATGTGTTGGTTAAATGCATTACAACGGTTACAAATTAATATACATATATGAGATAACATGCCGATCCAAAGCCAGATTGAATCATGCTATTGGAGGCAATATCACTCTTCTCTGGCTGATTTTTAAGGATCATTTGAAACATGTTTACAACATTTTCGGAAAATCAAGTGAACAACGAGTTAATACAGTTAGTTGCAAGCTTGTACAATCACTTGATTGGTTTGAGAATTTGTGTGTTTTTATCGTTAGTTGCCAGGTATTTTGATTCTTGATATTTTTTGTTAAAAGTAGTTTGTCATATTAAATTCATTTAGAAAGTTGTAGATATTAGGTCGTATGTTTGGGATTTCAGTTATTTGTACAGTCAATTATCAAGCAAAGTTTATCTTTTTATCTTGATATTTTTTTTTTTATAAAACTTCAAATTATTGGGTTTTTGACATTTCAGAGTTCCTTACTTTCATATCCTGCTAAAGCTAATTTTGTGAGTATGACGAGAATTGTGGGGTGTCAAATTTGAGTCTTTAATCTCTTCATTTTCTTGAACTTGCAGGTGGCAATAGACTTGGAGTAACGTAAATAATGGGGCCTAATCTAGATAAAATTATCAGTGAGATACAATATAGGGGAATTAACAACTTGTTGGAACTAAACAACATAGATTCTTATGGAGGGTGAAAATATAAAAGGTATTGTCATTTTTTCTCTTTTGTTCTCTGAGTCTATTTTCTTATTATTTTAAAATGATGATAATTCAATTTTTTGCAATTATAATTAAATAAATATTGATTTATTTTATGTTGTTGAAACTGATAGGTTTTTGAACCTTAATTTAAAAGAGGCTGGTATTACAAAAATAAGAGAAAATTTGACGCATATATACTCTTCAACATTATCTTTTCCTCTAGAAAAAAGTTTAATGGAGCATTGCTTAGAAAAATCAAGGGGAAAGCATATTTAGTTGAAAATTTGGTTATTCTAAAAATTATTGAATAAAGCAATTGCAAGGTAACAGGATATTGATTTTTGAGTGATGTCTAAACATAAAGATATTATTGGACTATTTCTTAGGCATCGTGAACTCATGACATTCCTAAGCTCTAATTGTGATAACTTTTTTTGTGATTTATAGAATTATATTGTCCCTGCATATACATGACCAAAGTGATCTCTTCTATTTCAATTAAATATTCTTTTTATAAATTGCATGATGCCTATTAAGACCGCGCGGAGTGATAAGCATTATTTTCAGTACAAGTTAGTTTAATTTATTTTAAGTTCCGAATTTATTCGTAGGTCATTTAGGTGGAGAACAAGGAAGATTGAGAGATACTCTACAATTGTAATTTATTTGATCAAATCTCAAAGTGCATTTAAGTCAAAAAGCTACAAGTTAGGATAGATCAACTTCTAGCTTTTGACGTAGTTCTGCCTCTTGCGATAGAGCACAATTCGAGCTTGCCTTATTGTGACTACCTAATATAAGTACAATCTAAAAATAGTTCTCCGAAACAAGTTCAAAAACCGGCAAATTAAGATAGAATGCCTGGTTTCTCTGCTTCAGCTTCTTCCATTCCAGCCATTGTATCATATAATGGCCTATTTAAAGTCTCAGGCAAGTACATTACCAGTAACCCTCCAGCAATCCCACATACTGCAAACACTGCAAATGGTATCCCACCCCCTAAAACAACCACTAGGGGCGCCAAAATCGCCCCCATTTGTGATGCCTGTGTCGCACATCCCAACGCAGCATTCCTCACCACAGTCGGAAACAACTCCATCGAATACACGAACAACAAATTGTAAGTCCCCGCCATGCCAAATATCCCTAAAACTCCGCACACCATTGGGACCACCTTCCACGTCTCGTAAGCCTTCATCAAGCTTCCGGCTAAGCAGAAAATCCCGCTAAACCACATTGTCCATATTGCTAACGGCTTTCTACCGAGCCTGTCCAATACTAATGCGGTTAACAAATAGGCAGGCATTTCAGCGATAGCGTTGAGGGAGACGCTGAGGTAAAGATTGGTCCCGAGGTTGACAGCATTCAGACTTAACCCGTAGTACACAACAGAGCAAAAGAAGTTTATCGCCACAGCTAAGAACAACCGAAATCTCGTTAAAGGTAGCCTCAGTACATCTAATATGGATCCGTTTTGGGCTTCTTTGGACTCGGATTGAGAATTAGGATCGTTCTCATCGTTCACTTCACTATCGAGGGCAAGAACAACACCATCGGGGAGGTGTTTTCCATTGGATTTGGCGATTTTGTGCATGATTTTCATTGCTTCGTCTGCTTTTCCTCTAACGAGGCACCAACGAGGTGACTCGTGAAGGAAAGGGAGTACGAAGATAACAAGCATAATGGATGGGATTGAAGAAGCAATGTAGAGAGATCGCCACGTTTGGAAGAAATAAGCAATGGCAGGTACGACGGCTATTCCAATAGAGAAAAAATAGAAAGTAGACATTCCGGCTACGCCACGCCAAGACTGGCCAACGGGTTCAGTAGCGAGAACAAAAGCGCAAAGGCCGGTCCCGCCCGTGCTAAAACCGGAGAGTACGCGGAATAAGGTATAGGTCCAATAGTCTGAAGAAAATGCTGTTAAACAACCAAAGAAGGCGTTCAAAATGCAAACCATTGTGAGGGAGCCTTTTCTTCCCAATTTGGAGTCTGAGAGATGTCCAAATACTCCAGCACCTGACAAAACCATTTGGAAGTGTTACAAAATTTTCGTAACATCTCAAAAATGTTATCAACTAAGTGAGAATTTTTCCATTAATTTCAAAATTTGATCCAACAACAACTGTAAACATAGAGCAAGGTAAATTACCAATCACATTCTGAATGGTGAATCTTTCAGTATCATCTTGAAAAATTGAAAACTGAGAACTTAATTTTATAATAGTTACTTGTTATGTTGCTCAAACTCTCGAAAAATATTATATAACACTCCTGTCAAATCCTTCAAAATACACTTAGTTTTTGAGGATCCGACACCTAACCGTCAATATTTATAAAGATCCGAGCAACATAATTTACTTAAATTAATTTTTAGAGGCAGTGTTTGACTGGACGAAATTTTTAGGAGAACGATTACTTTTGGGACATAGCAAAAGTAATCAAAAAATATGTGAGAGAGACTACAAGCGAGTTGCTTTTCTAGGCGAGAAACTCCAAAAAAATAGTTTAACGACTTTCTTAGTACATGTGTTAAGTTCAATGATTTTTTTCTTGCGAAAAATAGTTTAGTAATACTAGTGCAATAAAATTTAAATTAAGGGTCTGTTTGGAAAACCACCTAGTAATTGGTATTGGTGTAATTATTAGGGTAATAATTACACAGTATTATAATTACAATGATCTGTTTGATGTCTATTTGTTTGTCATCAGTTAATTACAATGTAATTACAAGTGTAATGTTTGGTTGCACAAATGTAATTACACAGTTATTTAATTTTAAAATAAAATTTCTTATAAAAAATTTAAAATTAATCTTGAAAAATATGTGCCTTTATAGATGATATTAAACTATGTCTTTAACAACATATTATTTATTGAAAATATATTAATTAATAATCATATATTTGTAACTAATATTGTAAAAAATAATTGATATATATTTTTCACATTAATAATATTTTTAATTAATTATAAAAATTAAAAATTAACTTTTTTTCGAGAGCATCATGGATTGGATATTTGGCAAACAAAATTAATATTTATATATATACTGCCATAACATTATTCAATTGTTTGACAAAAAAAATCTATCAACTGTAAGTGAAAAATAAACAACATGCAATGTGCAGCAACAAGTCAATAGTACTAAAGCAAATAAATTCGAAAATATAACCTAAATTCAAAATAAAATAAAAAAAAGTTTCATAATAACTTAAGTAAATGTAATTTAAAAGAAAGAGAAAATATAAATCTATATATAACCTCATTCACAACGAAATTCTACTTTATAAACATCATTTAATATATGCGAAGTTTGTTAATAACTAATTCTTTCTAATGTTGAGATGTGTGGTTTAAAAAATTAGAATAATAACACAATTTTGCTAAATGAATAAAATTAAAAACAATACGAGCAATTACATGGAATCACAAGAAGTAAAGGTTGAGAATGAGAAAAAGGGAATGAAAGCTAAATAATATAAAAAGAATAATATAATAAAAAGTTAAAATAATAGAAATAAAAGTAAATTAAAAAAAAAGAAATTAAAATAAAACAAAAAAAAGGAAAAAAACTAAAAAGTAACCATGCAATTATAGAGTGTAATTACACCCAATTCCCAACCTCCTTTGAGAATTAGAAAGTGTAATTACACCCTCTTAATTACACTCAATTCTCACCTAATCAAGTAATTAATTGGTCAAACAAACAGAATAAATTGTGTAATGACACCCAATTACACTCAATTTCAATTATCCGGATGGCTTTCCAAATAGGCCCAAAGTGATCATTCATGAAATTAACTCCGGAATACTTTTAGACTTATGGTTTTAAATATTTCTATAATTATAAATTCTATTTATGAATGAGATAAATCATTTAAAAGTAAAGAGCATCCACGCGTATGAAAATGTCATTATTTTCACATGGAAGAAAATAAGTGTCATGTAAGAACTACCAAAAAGTTTTGAAGGAGTAACGCGAGTAAATAATTTTGAAGGAAGACAAAATATTCAGTGCTGAATCATACTACAATCAGCAAGTGTCAATATGCATGGAAAAATAAACGACATGTCATACAATGTGAGGGAAGCTTTTAATAAATGGACAAAAAACAATGGACAAGCAAGTCAAAAGAAGCAGCTTCTCGTCATGATAATTTGATAAGGTTCTCTGTGTCTCGGTACAATAATTAAAGTGCCATTCTTTATCGTTTGGTGCATGGTATAGTACTACAAGATGAAGTGATCCTTCCTGGCTAAGAAAGTTGACAAGAATAAGCTTTTCTGGTCCATACCTATCGCATATTTGTTTTATTGAATAAAAAAATAAGCAATTCAAGTACATCGACGCACTTATTCATTGTCCTAGAGTTGCCTTCTTTTTATTGTTTTTATTTTTGATGAGTTATCGAAAATAAAGTAGCCTATTTCAATAGGCTCTGTGTTATTTTACGTATCACATTATTTTTTTATTTTATCTAAAATTTATTTTAATATTTTATTTAAAAATAATTTAATCTGAATTTTTATTTTATTTTATTAAGATAATTTATAATCTCTCAACATATATGCCTTGTCTTAAATCATAGTATCTTTTTTTTTTTTAAAAAAAAGAAGAAGTTAAAATTGAATAAATTACTCCTATCATTCAAGGAGGTGTAAACCACTGATAAATACAGTAGGTGCATAATCATGAAGTTTCAATTTCAACTTTTAATAGAAGTAAAAATATTAATTGATTTTTTTTTTCATTCTAAATCTTAGTAAACAAAGCAGACACGAGCATAAAATTTGCTAAACTATACACAAATTGACGAGACAAATAATCTTTTAGCCCTTTACAAACCTTGTCACTACATTTGAAAAAAAAAAAAAAAATTGGAATGCAGGGAGTATCATATTAGGAAGACGGAAGATCCGGATCGGGATAACATATTCTTAATATTCAACTTAGGGGGTGAGTAGTAAGTAAGAAAAAGGATACTCTAATACTGACCTAAAAGTATATCCTATTGTACTTCATTAGTATCTTTCAGTTGTCATGTTTATCCTGATCACGTTTCTTAGTTGGCCCACAAACACGAGTTTAGTTCGACAATGTTGTTATTGTCCTTGATCTTTAATTATAATATCTTTCCGATGCAAAATGTCGTCTTTCCTCATCTGTTTTTGTCCCATTTTATTGAGCTTGATACACTTGAATGTTAATTATTAACAATTCGTTAGCAAACAAAAATTTGGCCGCATTCTTTTTCTACTTGTAAGTTGTAATTTTATAATATTAGACTAAGGGAAAGGTAAAACACATCCTCGTCAACTTTGTACGAACTGAGAAACTGACAAAGTGCTCATCAGGATAGAAATGCATGTGGTGAATAGTGATGCCAAAACAATTCAGCCAAATCAATAACTCATCTCCGTGAAAGGTGCAGGCGTGCTAGTCCATTTAGAGGTTACAATATGTGACCACGCCTTGTCGGCAGAGACGGAGAATTCAGAGTTCGAAATTCTAATTCGTATAAGTTATTGAGTTCTAAATTAACAGTGTATGTACATTCAATGAATTTTTTAAGACAAACACAGAATTTAGATTAAAGTTATTGGATTCGGCCGAAACCCCGAGTATTATGCTAGCTCCACCTCTGCTTGTCAGTGGACCGCATAAAAGTATACCATATCATCAATGTGAAGAAACTTTTCCACGATCAGATTATTCTTATCTATAGTAAACATTTTTAGAATATGATATTGTAATTCTAAAAATAAAACAAGTACTATTACTTATTACATTTAAGTAAATTAAAAATTCTTATACCGGCCGGCGGCCATATATAACTAAACTCTATTGAGAAACATTGTCCACAAAGTTGAATGGCATGTGTTTTCCATCATAGAAAATGAAGTTTTAACTTATGCGGACAATGTAATTATTTTTGGCACAATCAGTATATTATAACCCATTGTAGATATTACTACTAATCTTATTTCTAGGTTATCACTTTCATTTAGTCATGTTTTAAGTAATCTAATAGTCCCTGCATCTCAAAATACGTACTACTATTACGCTTTGCTTCTTGAAAATCAAATTATTTAAACTTTTACTAACATTTTATGATATGAGAAGAATTAACTAATAATACTATATATGTATTTTTTTAGTATTTTAACTTGAATTTTAAAATATTAAATTAATCTGATTAAATTTACTATTCATAATTAAATAAGATCTGACAAGTGACAACCATTCTAACACGGCCGGAGTAGCTCCTCGGTTTGAACCCATGTACTACTGCCACTAGTCACTGCTTCTCACTACTAAGAAACTGCACGCCAATGACTTCTAAACAAGTTTTGAAAAATGTACCTCACACATAATAATGAAAAATTGGAGATGTGTTGCTCTAATTCGTTAAAGAAGGTCGGAAAACCACTGAATTCTGTTAACTTAACCTTTCACTATACAAAAAACGATCAAGTGCCTTTTTTTCCAAATTAGGATACAGGGGGTAAAAAAACAACATCAACATATCCAGTACAATCTCACAAGTGAAATTTAGCTAGGGTAAAGTGTATCCAGACCTTATTCCTACCTCGTAGAGATAGAGAGGTTGGTTCCGATAGACTCTCTAGAGAGGTTGTTTCCAGATAGACTCTCGGCTTAAGTAAAACATTTTGAAAAAGATAATACAGAAACGATAGCAATAACAACAACAAAATAATGCGAAACGAAAAGTAGCACATAGCATTACAGAAAGAAATCATACCCATCAAGAAATTAATACTAAACTACCAGTATTTGCTAAATATTTTTTGAGAATTGAACAATATTAAAGATGACCACATTCTTTATCGCTAAAGGCACCATTGGAAACACTTATCAATTTTTGTCCTGAATTTCTAAGATGACAATTATTTTGAGATAAATTTTATTTGTTAATGTGACACTTATTTCGGAACGGCGAGAGTAACAACAACGAAACAATGGAATAAACGTAGAACAAAAACACAAACCAAAAAAACAAAAAAGTTTTAAAATATTAAAAAGGGTGATTAACAACATACCGATCATGCAGCCAGCGAAAAACAAGGATTGAACAAGTCCAACCTTATATTTCTGTCCACATATTAACCCAAACTCCGTAACCGTAGAACTTGCATTTCCACCTAACCATTCCCACGAACCCGGTTCAAGTCCACACACACTTTTAACCGTCGAGTCACACCGGTTCGTCGAACACTTCCAACCCGGTTCACGGTCAGCAAAAATCATAACCATGGTGTGTATCCCTTCTAAAGCCCAAGCTAAGCTTGTTAATACAAAATGTCTAAATTGCCACCACCCGAATTCGCCACAATACTTGTCTAACATTTGATCCATTGTTACTTTTTTTGGTTTTGAAATTAATGGTGAATGGAGATCACCATTAGATGGTGTTGAGGAATCTGACATTTTTTTTTTTTTTTTTTTTGTGTTTTTTGTTTTGTTTTTTTTTTTGGTTTTTGTTTGGGTTAGGGATGAATAACGAGATTGGAGGCTATATATAGCGTGTCTTTCCTCACTTCCAGGTTTGTTGGTGCGAGGGAAAAGAAAAGAGCAGTGTAGTTATTTTTTTTTTTTTTTGGTTGTCAAAATAGGATTTTAAAATCGGAAAAGGGCCAAATATACCCCTGAACTATTGGAAAAGGGCCAAATACACCCTTCGTTATATTTTAGGTTTAAATATACCCCTACCGTTATACTATTGATTCGAATATATTCTTACTCAGTTAAAGTTATCCAAGGTGGACATCCGATCCTACGTGGCACTAGCATTTGATGAGGTGGACACCGCGATGCCACTAACATTTCTAACCCATTTTACCCCTCTCCCTCTATTTATTCTTCCACCGCTAAGATTTCCTTTCCCTTCGCCATCATTGCCACCACCATTGCTCCTCTGCTTCTCCGTCACAATAGTTGCAGCTCAAAGGTCTAAAAATACAACCAATAAATGGCTCACACTAAATGATAACTTCTGATGCGTAACTACGTTGCTTACTTCCTGAAGCTGTGAGTTTTCTTTTTCCAACTTTGAGTCAGTTAAAGAATTCTCGGAGGGCGTAAAATTTAGATTTTTATTTAGGAAATTGAATTTTTTTTAAATTGTCCCCCCAAGTTCGCTTAGTATTCTAGAATTTTTCACCCTCTTTTTTTTTTTTTTTTTTTTTTGTCATGATAATTGATATAGATGCAAAGATTCTAGTGACTGTAAGTTGGGTGATAAAGAAGCCTAATAATGCTTTCACTGTAATCAAGAGCTAAAGAAGTGTAATTTTTTTGTTAATTCGCCTTCTCTTTCAGTTGTGACGGAAAAGCAAAGGAGCAATGTTGGTGGCAATGATGGTGGAAGGGAAGAAAATTTTAGTGTGGAAGAACAAATAGAGGGAGGGGTAAAATGGGTTAGGGGTGTTGAGGTGGCATGCCACGTGGCGTCCACCTCATCAAATGCTAGTGCCTCGTAGGATCGGATGTCCATCTTGGACAACTTTAACTGAGTAAGGGTATATTCGAACCAATAGTATAACGGTAAGGGTATATTTAAACCTAAAATATAACGAAGGGTATATTTAGCTCTTTTCCAATAGTTCAGGGGTATATTTGGCCCTTTTCCGTTTTAAAATCCATCTATGATTATGAAAATGTTTCGGATATAATTAGGTGTGTTAATTAACGATGTTCTGTGTGAAAAACATGTTAATTCATTTATGAGAGAACTCGGTTATTTAGGTTAACAGTTCAATTATTTTTATTTATAACAAATTTAAGGGTGTAAAAAAAAGCTTACTTTTAAGGTTTTTTTTGTTTTAGGTTTCTAACTACAGCTCACAAAAGTTGTCATCCCCTCGACCCTCTTTTTCTACATGAGTTAAAAAATCTCCCTTTGATTGACCCAATAAACCTAGGGAATATTTTCTTGAGCTGCGTCATTATCAAGAGCATAGGAACTTCACGTACTATATGAACTTGAATTATGATCTACAAAACTCTTCACTTTATTCTTTTCTATCTATGAGCAGGACGGATCTTGGCGAAAAATTAAATTATATATATAGGGTAAATTTTCTATATTTATATGCATATATTAACTTTTGAACACCCTAAATAAATTATATTTAGCTTCTTTTATTTTCCGAACACCCTGAATGAAAATTCTGAATCCGCCACTGTCTATGAGAGATTCGTCTAAGATATCACATACACTGTCTTTTTCAAAAGCTTATTAATCTAGAAGTTTGTCAATCCTTCTCTTTAACTCATCCTCTGTCTTGAGCGTCACAATGTTATCCTATTATTATGTATTAACTTTTAATTTACTATTTGCTCTTTTGGACAATTTTATATTGCTTTATGCAACAAATTAAATTTACTAATGATCTTATTATGTTGCATCAGAAATATTATTAACACATTTACAATACATCTAACGATGTAAGCGTGTGGCCTAGTGATTAATAAAGTGATTAAGAATAATGAGATCTCAAGTTCAAATTTCAGTGTACGTAAAAATACTAGATGATTTATTTTTCTTTGTCTAAGTTTTGATAGATAAAGTTACTAGGATCTGTCTTTGGTGGGAGTTAACAGGTAACTCGTAAAATTAATCGCAGTGCACGTAAGTTAATCCGAACACTGCGGGTATATTAAATATTTACATTATATAATCTGACTTATAGTCTTATAAAATAAAGAGTAGCAGATTATATTTTCAAAAACATTATCGGCAAATAGCTGTCCAAAATCACCTTAATTAGTCTCTCATATAATCCAACTGGCAAGTGGCAATTATTTTGATCGGAGTTGGTTCCGGTTTGTATTTGGATACGTATCTAGCCGTTGATTTAGGAGTGATTCGAGTAAATTCCCTAAAAAATCACTCATGTATTGAAAATTGCTTTCTAATATTATTTTTATTTTTTTAAGACTAGAATATCACTCAATTATCACTATTTTTCTTAGAATATACTTAACAAATAAAACTCTCCTTCACTCTTAGTTGGCATGCCATGTCACATAAAATTCTATTTTTTTAATATAATAAATTTATTTAACTTATTAAATTCATTTAACTCAACACAAACATATTTTACCCAACCAACTCATATCTTAACCTATTTAACCCATCAAACAAGTGCGTAACTTTTACTCAGTCGTTCATGTTCCACAAGGAGAGAATACTTAGTCGTTCATAATTCGATACTTAATACCTGATTATATTCATTGAGGCTAATGGCTTATCATACCAAATTTACTTAGGAGGACAATATTGCCTCTCTATATAAAGATTTGGTGTTTTTGAATAGTCCATAATTTCAATTAAATAATCTCATTATTAGCATAGTTAGACCGGGCATGACCCATAGTGAAATCACATTAAACAATTTAGATTAAAACCATCTTCATCCACATCATATGTGTACATGTAGTTATAAAATTTAATAGACCAATAACAATTGAAAAATTGTTCGTAATTATATTAGTTTTGCCAGAGAAGAAATTGTTCGCTAGAAAATAGATACTTTAATTTCCTCTTATTAGCAATCAAATGAAATGAGGTAGCGGAAATCATGTTATATTAAGAAAAGTATATTCCACACCCTTAGAATGGCCGTAAATCAAACTGATCACAGAACATGTGTGACCATTTTTGATTTGTCCGAGAGTAACTCCATCTCCTTTCGCTCATGGACTGTACAAAGAAATTAATTATAATGACCTTACTGCGTAGACTGTAGAAAGAAAGTAATTACAATGGCATAATACGTTAATTAATGACTATGTAATTCTACACAGTATTATGCTGTTCATACTTGTTGAAGAGTATTGTAAATAAGCTGTAAGGGTAGTTTAGTCATTTTTGTAATGTGGATTAGTTGGTTAAGTGTGTTAGGTAATTAACTATAAATAGGGCATTACATTGTATTGGAAACTTAACTTTTTGAATGGACCTAACGGCTACTTCTTCTTCTTCTCCATTTCCTCTCTTTTTCTTCTTCACTATGATTCTAAATTGATCAGATTCTCACACAATTTCATGGTATCAGTGTCACGACCCGACCAGGGCTGCGACTGGTACCCGAGGCTGACCGCCGAGCACCACCTGTTCTATTGCTTATCCTGCCTTTATTCATATTTCTTATCATGTATAATCATAAAAAAATGATTTTTCATTTAGAATATATTTACTTGTATAAACATAGGCCCTTTAGGCTATCCAAATAATAATATACATATGCTTGCATATACATGACGTCTATGGGACCATACTACCCACACATGCGCATCTACGAGCCTCTACTAGAACACTGAACATATGGACGGGACAGGACCCCGTCATGCCCAAAATATATACACACAAAATAACGTCTCAAAATAAATAGCACCTCCGGAATAAAAGAGGCTTCGCAACTCGCCGATAGCCCCTATGGATCGTACCGTCTCCCGTCTACCGTGGGCATGAACACGGCGTCCAAAGAAAAGGACGTCGTACGAATATTGTGCGAGTATGTAAGGCATGAATGAAATAAATATAGAGAAGTCATAATGACACAGGACGAGGACATAACCTTCATCTGGATACATTCATTACATAGTTTATACATAGCATATCACATAGGCTATTGTGGCATATACCCCGTATTATCCTACCTAACTCATCGTATCGTACATACATTATTACATCATACATACATTGTCATATCATGCATACATTGTCATACCATACACACGTCATCATCATTAGTTCACGTCCGGTACCCATCGTATGCACCTACCGGTGGTGACATGTCCGCCCTTTCTCGGTACGGTGTGGTCGCACGCGCCCCACTGGTGGTGACATGTCCGCCCTTTTCTCGGTGCGGTGGAATCACGTTATTACACACATCATACATTCATCATCAATCATAACATATATTTCATAGATATATCATGGTTTTATCTTAGTTTAGCGTCATCAAGGCACATATACATATGTACATACTATATACTCGTCATCATACATTTTATAGATACATTATAGGCTAGCATCAACATACATATCAAAGCTGTGCAACTAGTGATTATCTTATAAGCATATCGTGGCTATATCATAGATTAGTATCATTACGTACGTACATACATGCATATATCATCACATCATACATTGGGACTCATAGGCATCTATAGTTATGTCGGGGTGACGTAAGGTCCTGGAACCCCGATTACGTTATGGAGTAATCAGATCATAGTATCTCACCTTGAAGAGACTAGCATTTTAAGGCGAGTGTTCACAAGAAAGCACCGGTGGAATCATCGTCAATTATCGTGCCCGTGCCTATCCCTTTTCCTTATCTTATACATGCGTAGCTCCCTATAGTCATGGGCTCATCGTCATTACCATCGTACTCATAATGTATATCTCTTATCGTGCTCTCGTATGGCTATTTATGAACGTAGGTTCTTAGTCCTTCGGAATTTAGGAAATTTGTGGAGACGAAGGAAGATCAGGTCTTGAAAGGAAAGAGAGACTAATCATCATACTCATAACATACTTCTTACTTCATCTCATACGGGCTCCTTTTGACATAGACTCATCGTTTCCAATACATACATAGATGCAAAGAAATTATAGAAAGATAGGAGGATCCATACCATAGTGTCATGCCTTAGAAAGAAAGGTTGAACCTTACATACCTCCGTCGTTTAGCTATTCTATCGCTTGCTCGCTCTCCTTTAATGCACTCGTTTACCTTCAATGGAATTCGTATCAACATTAGCTAAACAATTATAAGAACGTACTTCTTAAGGCTAAGGAAAATCGGACAGCATTTCCTTTGTTTATACTACTTTCCCGCCATATTCCATATCAACCCTCAACCATTCCTACCAACAGTCATAATATCACTAGTAACAATTGTCATTCATTCGCCTTATTCGCATTTCATAATTTCATACCAATTCTCCATAATTATGACTAAGAATCCATCGTCGTATTCTCTCATATCCAACGCTTATTTCATGTTCCAAATATCATTTATAACTCATTCATAACATTGACACATCCATTTCCATGGCTCAATCCAACTACTATTTCAAGATGACATTATTCTTCCATATCTAACCCATTTCATGTATTCTTTTGTAATTCAAGTGTTTCTACTTTATAATACTCCTAACATCATGAAAATACCATAAAACATACCTTGGATGATGGAGGAACAAGCCTTGGATAACAATTCACTCTTCCACCAAAACCCTACTTTCTCTCTCTTGGAATTTCTTGGGTCGAATAACTTTGATGAAGTTTCTTCCACTTGTTTCACCCTATTTCTAGTTGATGATCTTTGATTTCTCTTGTTTTCTCATGGATGAAGTGTTTAGAACACTCTAGAGGTTTCTTGAATGGGGGAGGTGGGAGATGAAATGAAATGAGGTCCCTTATATAAATCACAAAAGCTGATTTTTAATGAACAGTCGTCGGCTGTACAGTGGTCGTAAACCACAGTTTACGGACCGTATACTAGTTTACGGTCCGTCCTCCATGCACGTATTTAAGCTTAAGAAAAACAGAAAGTTTGGTTGAGGAATGTGGCAGTTTACGGTCTGGTTTACGGGCCGTATACTAGTTTACGGGACGTATAGTGGACCGTATTTAACCTTTTTCACACTTAACAGAAACTTGAGATTTTTGGCAAGCTGGAGGACGATCGCACTATACGGTCCGTAAATCACTTTACGGGCCGTATTGTGCACTATACGACCACTGGCTAGAAATTTTCGCAACTTTATTATTTCCACAAAATTCATGATTGGCCATTCCCGACTTATCAACACATCATATACTCAAGCTCTTCATCGTTCTACTCGTTACTCAAGTACGGAAAGATTCCGAGGTGTCACAATCAGAGCGGGTTATTGTAATTAACCGTAACGCAAAATCAAAATCTCAAAATCGATTGCTAAATATCAATCACAGTTGAAGAATCAAGATATTCAAGGTTTGGTCAAAATTTTCTGTCAAAATTAGGTTAAAATCAAGGTTTTGTATCAATTTCAATGGCGATTACTGGAATCGAAACTACAAATAGTTCAACAGATTCTCAAACTCAAGCCATGGATTATAATCATCCATTATACCTGCAATCTACCGATGTAAGTGGAACAACTATAATTTCGTTTCAATTGAAAGGTGGTGATAATTACACGAAATGGAGTAAATCTATGAAACTTGCATTGTTAGGAAGAAATAAGATAGGGTTCGTTAATGGAAAGTGTAAGAAGGAAAACTATCCTGAAAGTTTGTGGGATCAGTGGGAACGTGTGAATGCTCTAGTATTGTCCTGGCTTATGAATGATGTAGATACTAATCAAATAGGTGGTATTATATGTGCTACTGATTCACAAGCTTTGTGGGATGATTTGAAAAAATAGATGGCTCAAGGTCATTTAATATACATCAGGAGATTGTTATTACAGTTCAAGGAACTCAGTCTGTGTCTGCGTATTACTCTAAGTTGAAAGAATTATGGAATGAGTTTGAGTCTATGGTGCCTATACCATGGTGTAATTGTGATAAATCAAAAGAGTTTGTTAAATATGCGTAAAGACAAAAACTCTGCCAGTTTCTCATGGGCCTAAAAGAGTCCTATTCTCAAGCAAGAAGTCACATCTTATTGCAAAATCCTCTTCCAAGTGTGAACCAAGCTTACCCTATGATAATAAGTGATGAAAACCAAAGAGCTATGACTAGTTCAAAAACTCTACTGGTTTAGTGGGTTCAAGTTCTGGTAAGAATCTGGGGATGAGTGAAAATGAAGCTATAGCAATGTACTCTAGAGCTGGAAACCAAGGTCAGAAGTTCAAAAAGAGGTTTAATCCAAATTATAATCCTAATGCCTTTTGTGATCACTGCAAGTTGAAAGGACATTTCAAGATTGATTGTTTTAAGCTAGTGGGATATCCTCCAGATCATCCCAAAGCTAATCAAGGAGATGGAAGGTTCAATCAAGGTGAAAACAAATTTCACCAGTCTGATAACAGGTTCAGGGCAAAATATGGTAGAGGAGGTGGACAAAGTGCACATACAGCTCATAATGCAGTTGTTGAACAGCAGAATCAGAATATGCATATCTCAGATGATGATGAATTTCAATTCAGGTTACAATCAATATCAACCAAGTGGCGGTGTTCCTATACAACAACAACTGGCTCAATTTCAAAAAATTAAAGGTCCTACAACACTCACACCTTCTCAGTATGCTGAAATTTGCAAAATGATGGAGCAAAGTCAACTTGGTGGACAACCATCTCACTCCAGCAATATCTCTCATTCTGCAAACATGACAGGTACATGCAGTGCTTTGCTAGTCTCTCAAAATCCAAAAGAATACATCATATACTTAGGAGCTACAGATCATATGACTTCAGACTTAGAAATGTTAGAAAAATCTACTCTGACTAAACCTGATATTGATAAGAAGGTAATACTCCCTAATGGTGAAGTTACTCATGTTAATTAAACAAACAGGTACAAGTGTTATATCATCTAGAAGCAACATTCATAATGTGTTCTACTTACCAGAGTTTAAATTCAATCTGTTGTTAGTGTCAAAATTAACCAGGAAACTGAATTGCTTAGTTAAGTTTTATCCTGATTCCAGGATCTCTTCACTGGGAAGGTGAAGGAGATTGGTAAGGAAGATGATGGTCTCTACTATCTCATACGGTCAAAACTCAGGCTTACTAAGGAACAAATTCTTGGATATGGTCTGTATTCTACTAGTGAAACTGTTAAAGATGAAGACCTTAGTTTGTGGCATAAAAGAATGGGTCATGTGTCATCTAGTGTTTTACAAAAATTATTTCCTACTACATTGTCTAGTATTACAAATTTGATAAATAAGTGCACAGTCTGTCCTTGTGCCAGGCAAACTAGGTTTCCATTCCCTAAGAGTATTACTACTAGTTCCAGGATAGTTGAACTTGTACCTATGGATGTATGGGGATCATATAAGACTGCTACTTTTGATGGTTATAAATCCTTCTTAACTGTTGTAGATGATTTCTCAAGGTTTACTTGAGTTTTTCTACTAAGATTGAAGTCTGATGTGTTTGTGCATATAAAGAACTTCCTAACTCTCATCAGAAATCAATATGATCTAATGGTCAAGACCATAAGAACTGATAATGGCACAGAATTTGCCAATTCTATGTGTAATGATCTGTTTACCAATTTAGGGATCATTCAACAAAAATCATGTCCCTATACTCCATAGCAAAATGGAGTAGCAGAAAGAAAACATAGACATATTTTAGAGCTTACTAGAGTCATTAGGTTCCAAGCTCAGATTTCTACAAGGTTTTTGGGAAATACAGGCTGCTGTCTATATAATCAACAGGCTCCCTTCTTAGGTGATTAACAACTGCTCACTTTATGAGAGATTAAATAGTAGAAAACCTTCTTTGATTCATTTGAGAATTTTGGGTTGTTTATGCTTTGCAAAAGTCATTCAACAGACAGATAAGTTACAATCTAGATCAAGAAAAGCCATTTATAGAGGCTATTCAGAATATCAAAAGGGATATATATTATATGACATTGAGAATAAGAATTTCTTTGTACACAGAGATGTCATCTTCAAGGAAGTCATATTTCCTTTCTCAATGAGCACAAATGCTGGAACTTCCATTTTTCTACCTGCTAGTCCAATATATGAAAACACTACAGGTGCTACTAATCTTGATTTGAACTTAGTACATACTTCAGCACAACACACAGGTGAAACAAGTACCAGTCAGGAGGAGATGAGCATACACAATGCTGATGATCAATCAAGGGAAATATCATTTCAAGCTGATGATCCATCAGGAGAAACATCATCCTAACTCAACAATCTCCTTAAGTACAACAATTACCAAGTCACAACATAACAAATACAACACAAGGAAAAATTTAACAGCAACAACAAGCCCAACCAACTAGAAAAGAACCAACTAGAAAGTCCAGCAAAGACAAACATCCACGATGTTGGATGAAAGAGTTTGGATCACTAATGTTCATAATGATATTCCTTATGCATTGTCTAACTATCTAACTTATGATCAACTCTCATCTAAATATAAAGCTTTTGTGACCTCTAAGCCAAGTGTTACTGAACCTGCTACATATGTTGAAGCTAATAAAGATCCAAGATGGATTGAGGCTATGCAGGCTGAGGTAGATGCTCTTCAGCAAAACAATACTTGGCAGATAGTTGACTTACCAAAAGGCAAAGTTCCAATTGGTTGCAAATGGATCTTCAAGATCAAATATAAGGACAGTGGTGAAATTCAGAGATTTAAAGCAAGTTTGACGACAAAAGGATATAGTCAACAAGAGAGAATTGACTACCAAGAGACATTCAGCCCAGTCATCAAAATGGTAACAGTTAGAACAGTTTTGGCAATAGTAGCTGCAAAGAAATAGCACATACACCAAATGGATGTGTATAATGCCTTTCTTCAAGGGGACTTATATGATGAGATATACATGTATCTACCGCAAGGATTTAAGAGTCAAGGGACAACAAACAAGTGTGTAGACTCAAAAAATCCTTGTATGGATTCAAACAGGCACCAAGGCAGTAGAATGTAAAATTAAAAGAAGCCTTGGTCAAGTTTAAGTTTGTTCAGAGTCAATTTGATCATTCTTTATACACAAAAAGGACAAAAATAAGAATCATAGCTGTATTAGCGTATGTTGATGAGATGCTGATCACAGGAGATAGTCTAGAGTCAATAATCAAGATAAAGGCTGCATTACAAGAAGCCTTTAAGATGAAGGACTTAGGTGAGCTGAAATATTTTCTGGGAATTGAGTTTGCAATATCAGACAAAGGAATCTTAATGCATCAAAGAAAATAGGCATTAGAGTTAATATTAGAAACTGGACTCAGTGCTACTAAACCTGCAACTACTCCCATAGATACAAATGTGAAGCTTACTACTAGAGAGTATGATCAATATGTCAAAGAAATCAAAAGTCAAGAAGGTGAAGGTGATACGCTTAAATTACACCTATTAGTGGCATAAAGCGGACGTTGTCAAATATAATAACCCAAACAAGGTTGGGGTCGAATACCACAGGGAATATGGATAGAAAAGGGTACGAATTGTATGCTATACTGGTCTTTAAAGGCTTTAATTCTATTCCAAATAGTTTGGAATAATTGTTTTGTAATATAAACTAATACTTTGACTTGAATTGTAATTAATGCGAGAGAGACTAAGGTTGTGTTCCCCGTTTTGATTAGATATTATGCTTCAGGTTTCAATATGATATACTTCTTATGATTGTTCTAAGGATCTGACTTGATCTCTTAAAGACTTCCTAATGTTTTTCAACAGTTAGGCCGTATTTCCTCTTTATGATTTTTCCAAATATAAAAGAGTTGATATCGAAGAACGATCAATAATGCCAATTAGACTTGTTCTTATTCCTAAGTTAGTCTATTAAACGAATGTTAACGCTCCGAGTCATTGTTATTCAATCTTACCAATGCTAACTCACTTTCCCAAGAAAAGTTAGAATAATGGCTTAGGCTAATGTTTGCAATCATTACCTAACACTAAAACACAAAGATTGAATAAACACCAACAACCATTATGCATATATCAATAGTAGAAATCCATTCACATAATACCCATCATGGGGCCCACGACCTTAGAAATAAAATGAGCTACTCATACTTTTGTTCAACAAAGAAAGCTCAAAAGATGACATAATGTACTTAAAATAGTAATCACTGTGAACTAAGGATGATATTGAGGCCTTAAATGCTCCAACAACTTCACAAAGTATTTAATGATAATAGTTAATGCTCTAAAGTGAATGAATAATGGCTGAAAAACCTAGACTTAACTATTTATAGGACCAAAAAACGCGTCAAAATTCTGGATAAAAACACCCTTCGCGACATCGTTACGGACCGTAATACGTGTTATGATCCGTCCTTTGTCGGCTTGATATTAGGTCAACCGTTATGGCTCCTTTCAACGAACCGTAACCCATATCTTCCAGTGGATCTTGGCTTCAAGTCTTCAGTGGACATCATCTTGACAGACATTACGCCCCATGTTATGCCCCGTAACATGCGTTACGGACCGTCCCACTGGGTCGTAACATTGACAATCTTTTAGCATGTTACTGGAATTTCCCTTCAGATTACAGTCCACGTTACGGCCTGTAACATGAGTTACGGACCGTCCTTCTGAGATGTAATGTGGACAATCCATCAGCTTGTTTCTGAAATTTTCTCTCAGGTTACGGATCACGTTAAAGTCCCTAACACTAGTTACGAACCGTCCTTTAGCTCCAAGTTGTCCATTTTTCAGCAATTTTCTTCATTTTCATTCCTTAGTCAACCAACCCTACAAAACATCAAAATAACATAAGAAACAATATAAAAACACTTAAAAACAAAGTAAAACTTCTAGTAAAAAGACATCAAATGTGTCGAAATTAACGGCACATCAGAAGGACATGGACAAAGGTCAGACTACAAATAGGATGAACTACTTGAAGATCAAGTAAGTTATCAAAGACTAATAGGAAAATTATTATACTAACAGTTATGAGACCTGATATTGCCTACAGTGTACAGATTTTAAGCCAGTTTTTACAACAACCAAAAAGGTTACATATGGAAGCTGCACTAAGAATAGTAAGTTATGTGAAAGTTCAACCTGGAAAAGGAATTCTAATGTCAAGCACCAGGAAAGACACAGTTACAACATTTTGTGATGCTGATTGGGCAGCCTGCTCATTCTCAAGAAAATTAGTTTATGATAAAACTGGGAGAATCACTTATTTCATGGAAGTCCAAGAAATAAACAACTATATCAAGGAGCTCAGCTGAGGCTGAGTACAGAAGCATTGCAACTACAGTAGCAAAATCGACATGGCTCACAGGATTAATCAAGGATTTAGGGATACAAATACAACTACTTGTATGCCTTCACAGTGATAGCAAAGCTGCCATTCAGATAGCATCCAATCCTGTGTTCCATGAAAGAACAAAACACATAGAGATTGACATCCATTTCATAAGGGGGAAAATTCAGCAAGGACTGATTAAGACTGAGTACATACACACCACTGAGCAACCTGCAGATATCTTTACAAAAGGGTTGAACAGAGTTCAACATGAATATCTTGTTTCTAAGCTAGGATTACTCAAATTTTTCATGGCTCCTAGCTTGAGGAGGAGTGTTGAAGAGTATTATAAATAAGCTGTAAGGGTAATTTAGTCATTTCTGTAATGTGGATTAGCTAGTTAAGTATGTTAGGTAATTAACTATAAATAGGACATTACATTGTATTGGCTTAACTTTTTTAATGGACCTAACGGCTACTACTTCTTCTTCTCCATTTCCTCCCTTCTTCTTCTTCTTCTTCACTATGATTCTAAGTTGATCAGATTCTCATACAATTTCAATACTCCATCCAGTCCATGCATATTAGCATCCTTAAGATTTATATAGAGAGAAAATATTGTCCTCCTAATTAAATTTGGTATGATGAGCCATTAGCTTCAATGAATAAAATCAGGTATTAAACATCGAATTATGAACGACTGTGCATTATCTCCTTGTGGAACATGAACGCCTGACTAAAAGTTACGCACTTGTTTGATGGGTTAAATAGGTTAAGATATGGGTTGGTTGGGTAAAATAGGTTTGTGTTGAGTTAAATGGATATAATGAGTTAAATAAATCTATTGTATTATATAAAAAAAAAAAATCATATGACATGGCATGCCAACTAGGAGTGAAGGAGTGTTTTGTTTGTCAAGTATATTCTGAGAAAAATAGTGATAGTTGAGTGATATTCTAATCCTAAAAGAAACAAAAGTGATATTAGAATGCAATTCTCAATACATGAGTGACCTTTTAGGGAATTACATTAAATACAGGGAAAAGGAGAAAACATATTCCTCAGCTTTGGAATTAAGAGCAGATATATCCTCGTTGAGCAAGTGGTGCATATATATCCTTGTCGTTATGCAAATGGTACATATTTTCTCTTTTCATTAACCAACCTATATTTACCAAATTAAAAATCATCCACAATGTAGTCAGTGAAAGAGTCTTGTTTATAGGGAGATTATTCTCTCCGTAGTTTTTAATGCTTTCTTTTAAATTAGGTTTTTTAATATGTAAGTTACTTGACCAAACCATATTATAATATTATGCTTTTTAAAATAAAAAAAATAAAAAAATGTGAGGGGTATAAACTAATTTCCTTGTAAGGGTCAATCATGCATATGACATACACAGACAGGAGCGGATCTATGTAGAAGGTTGGGGATGCCACGAAACCCACATGCCTCGGTTGAAACTCTAGTTTTGTGTGTGTGTGTATTAGATGTGCCACCCGAAGTACAAAAGGGCGTTTGGTGCCATTGACAAAGGTCTAAATATTCAGTCTGAAGGCCGAGAGTTCGATCCCTGCTCACTATGTTTGTTTTGCTCTTTTGCTTTTTGCTTTTTTGCTTTTTGCTTTTCTCAACTTCAAATGCATCTTCCTTCCTTTATACTTTGCTGGTTAGAATGTCTCTTCTTTTCAATTCTCTACTTCTTTATTTTCTTTTTTCTTAATTTCTCTTAACATGCTAATCTGTTATTAATCCCAGTTAACTCTTTTCTGGTTTAATTAAATTTTAAATTTTTCTACTTCTTTCTTTAAGTACTAGTCTCTGGATACAATTTTGCACATATACCTCTTGTAATGAGTACTAAATTCTAAAGAAATCCCATTAATATTATTAGAAAATATGTTTCTTCCTTTCTTTATGCTTTGCCGTTTAGAATGTCTCTCCCTTTCAGTTCTCTACTTCTTTATTTTCTTTTTCTTAATTTCTCTTAACTTGCTATACTTTTATTAATCCCAATAAACTCTTTTTTGGTTTAATTAAATTTTAAGTTTTTCTACTTCTTTCTTTAAGTACTAGTCTCTGGATACAAATTTTGCACGTGTACCTCATATAATGAGTTCTAAATTTTAATGAAATCACATTAATATTATTAGAAAATATGTTTGATAGTAAAATATAATTTTTTTTAAAAGGTTTAAATTTTTTTAAATGATGAATGTTGATCATATTATAATTTTTAAAATTTAAAGGGTTTCTTTTTTATCTTTCACCAAAGCGAGCTAAATAAAGATGACTGAGTCGTAGATGTACGTACTATATGCACGTAACAACACAATGAAGTATGAATATATTGATGTAGTGATCGATAGTAGATGGTTTATACAGGTTCAGATTTCTAACGTAGAAAGTATTTTTCTTTCTCAAAGTTTTAGAGAATAAAATTACTTATCCGTGCAAAAAAAAAAAAAGAATGCTTTGGAATTATTAATCTTAGGATATCAAAAAGAGAACATAACTAAACAAATCTGCATATTCATAAATTTGCCTAATATATATGTCGAAAAGATGCATTCGAACCGAAGACCATAAACAAACCGACCCGTTAATCCTAATGTGGCACCCGGAACCTTCAAATTCTAGATCCGCCTCTGTACACAGACAAATCAGGAAACCATTATGAAGGGGAAATTTTACTAAGTAGGACTAATATTTTTAACAAACATGAAGATATGCAGGCATCTTACTTGCTTTTAGAATGTATTGGACCCTGCAAGGATTTGGTCTTAGAAACCATAATCTAGTTGGATGTCACGAATCATATCTGGTATTGTAAAATCAGCGTCAATGAAAAATGGCATGGATGAGTAATTTTGGTAACGGGCGATGGCATAAATGAGCCAAATTATTGATGAGTGGCATAAATGAGCCATTTCGGATAGTTCAATGGCATAAATGAGCTAAACTATTGCCGAGTGGCATAAATGAGACATTTTCGATTGTTTGATGGCATGTTTGATCCTTTTCCATTATTTTACTACTAATATATAAGGGAGACTTTGAGGAGCTTCCCGTAGTCCTCCTTGTTGACTTGGGAGTATATACGGTATTAAAGGTTTTTCCTAGGAGTGTACATGGACCGGGTTGGTTCGAATTTTTTAAACACCAAACAAAATCAATTGCATCGGGTTTTTAAATTTATACACCAAGCCAAACGAATAAAATTCAAGTTTTTCAACCTCGGGTTTTCTCGGATTATTCGGTTTTCTCGGGTTTTTTGAGTTTTTTTGGGGAATAGTCTTGATACGAAACATATAACTTTTACTTCAAATATTTCTTTAGTCATAGTAAGATACAACTATATAATTAAGGTGTTTCATAAGAAAATAACACAAAATATGAGAAGAGCGATGATATTGTATTAAAATATTCAACAAAAGACAATAAAATCGGTTAAAATAAATATTGCTAATTAATGAGCCATAAAGAAAATGACCATAATCTAAAAATACTAAGTCATGCTAAAATAAGTACGGCTAATAAGTATTAATTGCATGATAAGAAAAAAAAATTAAGTTATGTGTTTTCACTCTCTAAACCAATTATGCAAAACTAAATAATAGATATCCAACATTATTGTCATTCCTAGTGGTAAATTATAACGACCCGTCCGGTCGTTATTTAATATTTCGCGAAACCATGCCCAATTTAGGTCGAGGATTGTAAATAATAAGCTCCATGATGTGTTGTAAGAGTTAAGAATGGGAAAAATCAATTTTGGAAGAATTTGGAAATTTCGGCCTGCGAAATAAAGCGGACCGCTATGGCGGTACGAGCCTGGGAAATAAAGCGGACCGCTCTAGCGGTTAGTGGACCGCCATAGAGGTACCGCTATAGCGGCGTAGTGACCGCCACGATGAGTCCACGGCGACGCTCTGGGTGGCTACTTAGTCTATTTTTCTCTCCTTTTTCAACAAAAGACTCTCAGGAAACTCCTAGGGTTCCATATGAAAGAAAAACCATTGACCCCAAGAAAAATAAACCCTTCTAATTTCTTTTCCACCATTCCCTATGAATATTATCCCTCATGGATTCGGACGAAGGCTAAAAAGATGAGCAATTCATGGAGAATCAAATATTTGTTCGTCAAAGAGGTAGGTTATGGTTTACTTTAGTTAGACTTTGATTAGCGAATCGTATATACACTTAGAGTTAAAGGGAGAATGCATGCTTAGGTCTTCGGACATTGAGTTTGGATGGACGGACTTGTTAATGTGAATAAAGTATGGTGTAAATGATGGCTATAATAATAATGATTTAGTTTAATAGAAAGTGATGTTGTCTCTAAGGAGTTACCTCGTGTTTACTTTATGCAACCCTAGAAGGGGGTGAATTCCGTCTGTATATCCTATTTTGTTGAACGTTCATATGGTTGTTTCCTTGAAAATAAGAGGTTGTATTAAAAGAATTATATTGAGTTGGGTTGGCATTACGCCCATCAACGCTGGATTTATGATTGATTTGTCATGTAGTTTCGTGCATTGCATTGCATGGTTTTGTAACAGCCCAGTATTTTTCCAAGTGTCTCAAATTATTTCCTTATTCATAGTTTATTTAATTTTAGCGGTCTTGTACCAAAGCAGATAATTATGAAATATATTCATATAATATATATGTAGATATATTTAGTTGTATACATAATTTATAGGAGATATTTTATGAAAAGGCAGTTAAGTGAATAAGTGGGAAAAGAAGTGGGGCAGGGCCACTTTCATTTTGCAGCCAATGTTAATATGAAAACGTGTGAGTGCAAATTAGTGAATGTAATTTATGATAAAATATGTTTAAGTGGGAAAAGAAGTGGTCCACTTTCATTTTTGCTGCCATTGTTAATATGTAGACGTGTGAGTGCAAAATTGGTGAAGTTGATTAATGATAAAATATGCTTAAGTGGGAAAAAAAAAATGGGGCAAGCCCACTCCCTTTTTCTTCTACCAAGGTATTATAACTTTGGGACTTTGTCTTGGTTTCGGACGAGAGAAATTGTCAAAGTGGTGTGGTGAGTTGGAAAGAGTGGAAATTTCATTTGTTGTATCCAGGTATTGTACTTAATTCCATTCCTTAGTTATGTTTGATGATAATAGAATAACTAGCATAAGTAATTCATCTTGAATAATGACAATAACCTATCTTTGAAAGACAAATTAATTATGGAGTCATGATTGTGTTTCTTAGGACTTGGCGATTGAAATGGTATTTATTAAGAGGCAATACCTTTCTGGATTACAATCTTTCTTTGCAGGGAATTCATTTGGCTTAGGGGGAAATAACATTAAATATTATTTTAATATAAGGAGCAATTATTATGCAAACCTTGGAGGGACCAAATAGCAGTAGATTGAAAGTGGGTTTTCAAAGTGTTGAATTTGTGAAATTTTTGTGCCTTGTGTTCGATGCCAAATTTTCATTTCAATTATTTCCTTCTTTGTGTATTACGGTTATGACTATTTGGAAACTATATCATATTTTGAAATTCGTTATTAGAAGTATTATTAAGATACGGTTGATGATCATTCTATGGGAATTATGAAATTTAGTATAAAATATTGACATTGAGCAGGTAGTTTACGAATTAGGAACATAAGATTTGACCCATTAACTTGGACCGTTATTTATGATATTGAATAGATTGAGGCTATCGGAAATCGTTCGAAGAGAATTTGGCATTTCGAGAGAGAGCGTATTCGGTTATGAGGCAAGTGAGGCTTAAACTCTTAGTTTGCTTGCTTTTCATAAAAAGCATATAGTTTGTGTTGTATGTATGCATTTAAACCGTTTAGTTCGTGTTGGGCAAGCATGATCTAAATTGGATAATTTCCAAGTTTAAAAGTAATATTTGTATGAGTCCTTTAGCGTAAATTCGCTTAAATAGATACTATTTATATAAATGTAAAGTCTAGAAGTGGTATTGATTGGATGTATGTTCCCTTATCGGATCTTTAGGGGGGGCACACTTCCATAGGTCCCGTTGATGTTCGGTGAGAGATAGATGCTAGAATCTTAAGTGACCGGGTAAGATGGGGGTAAATAATGCCCTCTCGGAAGACGGGGGTAAACATAAACAAATACGTACTATGTCCGTGAGCTTACATTCGGATTCAATGTACGTCATGTATTGCTCGCCGGGTAAGATGGGGGTAAATAATGCCTCTCGGGAAACGGGGTAAGACATAGGTAAATACGTACTATGTCCGTGTGAGCATAAATTCGAGATTTAGAGTATTTCATGTTTTGCTTGTTTATGCTTCATGATTTCGGCTTTAGCTTCGGTGTTTGTATATATTTGATATACTTATGTCTTTGTGTAATTGTTATGCATTATCGGGGATTTGAAGACTTGCCCCGGGGGTAAGCTCGGAGTGTCGATGATCTGGCAGGTGCTTTAGACTCGCACTTGTGATGTTGTATGTGTGCGAGTGTGGTTAACGGTGACCGAGTGCGATATTTGATTCATTCGGCTTTGTTCGGTCCGATTCGGTAGGGTGAGCCGCATTAGATCATGGCGGCCTCTTCTTTAAATGACTTAGTAGTATTCGAGCTACGTCTCGTACTTTTACATTCGGACTAGTAGTTCCATGACTTAGATATTTTTATGGGGTTTTTGGGCAAGATTCGATGTTGTATTACGCTTCCGCACTTTCTTTATATTATGAGACTTTGCGTATTATCCGTTTATTTGTTAATTTTCGCGTGATTCGCTTAGAGGGTTCGCCTTATGAGTATAAGCTCGTCGGGTGCCGGTCCGCACTGGTGTCGATTTGGGTCGTGGTTTATGCGGAAATACGGAGTAGCGAGCAAGGGCGAGTATGGGCATTGTGTTATCGGGCCTTGTGGCGGGTTGAGTTGGTACGTGAATTACATATATGTATATGATTTGGATCCGTGTCCGAGGTTCGTTCCGGAGCGGGGGTTTGTGCTCGGGTCCGAGAAGTATTCCGGAACGAGTGGTACATGGACACCATAGGTCTCCTGTAGGTAACGACTACTAAGCAAAGACATCAGATAGCGTGTATGTACAGTGTGTTCGGGCCCTGTATCGCATTATGCATTGCACTACATCTCGTAAATCTATGTTATGCATACGTGTACTACTGTCGTAAATATTGCTTAATCATTTCATGTTTGTAGTTGAGAGTCTGGTTGGGGAGAGGGTTACATAAGACAAGTGTAGTGTTGGATGTCCGATAGTGATTTATTTTCCTGGATACAATGTATTATAGCAAGTAATGTGAGTAGGGAACTTTACTAACAGAAAGGGATAGAAGTTATAATACACGATGAGCGTGGGAACGAGAGTTGCTAGGTTGGATGAAAGGAAGGAAATGATTGTGATTTAGTAGAATACCTTATATTTTGGGAATAAAAGAAGTGAACGTCGAGAGTAAAAAAGTAAGGGGGCGATTTAGTAATAGCTTATATTTAGAATCTGAAGGTTCCTTGACTTGTCTGCTTATCTTATTGACTTTATATTGTATTGAGTAAACTAATCTTAGTCGACCTATGATTCTTACCAGAACGTGTGTGGTACTGATACTACTCTTGCTACGCCTTTTCTGGGTGTAGATGTGTTGCAGTCTTAGCTGAAGTTTCGCCGTGTGGATTTACCGGACATTCTCCTACAGCCTCACCTATCTCACTCCCCGTGGAGGCTGTGTCATTTACTTGTCTTCATGTATTTTAGGAGCTCTTGTACCTGTCTAGACTAGATCCCGAGAGTTTCTTTCGGATTTATTATATTTTGAAACAAGTCTATAAGAAGTTTTTATCTTAAATTCTGTAATTTTCAAAGATGGTTATCGTATGGTTTTAAAGGTTGGGTTTATTGGTAAGGGTTCACCTCTTTAGGTTAGTAATATGGTAGGTGCCCGCACGACCCGGGGGTTGGGTCGTG
The DNA here is from genome assembly GCF_029784015.1 of Lycium ferocissimum. Classification (NCBI taxonomy): domain Eukaryota; kingdom Viridiplantae; phylum Streptophyta; class Magnoliopsida; order Solanales; family Solanaceae; genus Lycium; species Lycium ferocissimum. The sequence continues at coordinate 35,239,277 of NC_081352.1, read as the reverse complement.
ACATAAATTGAATTTCTTTTGTTAGTATTAGTGTTGAGTTGGTTTTTGTTTGGACCTTATATGAGTTACTAACATCCATAGAATATAAAACTTATTGACATTCAAAATTCTAAGTTCAAGCTTGAATAATATGACAATATATAAAAAACTACGAAAAAATTAAAGAAATATTTATAAACTACATTACAAATTAATATTTGTATGTATAAAATATTTTAAAAATTAAATATATGTAATGTCAGGTTGGTTTGGTTCGGTTTGACTTTTTTAGCTAAAACCAAACCAAACCAATTATGATCGGTTTTTTTTTTCCAACACCAAATCAAGTGAAACCAAACCACTAATCGGGTTTTTTTTCTCGGTTTGATTCGGTTTATTGGTTTGGTGTGGTTTGTCGGTTTACTTTGTACACCCCTAGTTTTCCCTGCTTTAATATTGTGGTATTTCAGTGTGTTGTCAGTGTACTCCTACACTTTTGGATGAAAATACAAGGATTAGTTTACTTAATTTACAACTTTCTAAAAGCTGGGCCGCACTTCAATCTTCATTTCACACCATAGTGAGCATCTTACAGCCTTTTCAGAGAGATGGTTATATGATTTTATATTTCTAGGCCCACTTCCTATGTTTATGTCATAGCAATCTCTTTCTCATTTCTGGTTATTCCATATCCCTACTTTTCAGTTCTCTTAAATTAATTTAATATATTTCAACGCCAGATTATTCTCTTCTATTTCTACACTTACTTTCTCTTCTAGTAACTTACAAATTTCTACTCTAGGCCCTTTACCAATTTACTTTCACTAAAATAAAACCCACCCATATCGGATAGATAATTTCATACTCCTTTTCTTCTATTTAACTTTCTTTTGAATTTCAATATTGTTTAACATTTTGCATTGTGGGACTTTATTTTCCTTAATAAGTGGTGGACTTATTATGGTTGGTGTTACACCTGAGATAAAAACGTAATCATTATAGGTACTTATGGTCAGTATAGAGTAAAATAGTAGTAATAATTTAACGAAATTTAGGTAATATCAATTAGGGTTCTAAATCTTCTTCAATCCCAAATACTTGAACTACCGAAATAGTTATAAGAATTTTCACCGAATATGTGTTTTTCCTTTTTAGGGAGCTTTATTGGTCGAGGGAAGTACATAATTTTAAAAAGAGAATAAAACAAAAAAATGTTAAAGAATATAAAAGAGAGAGAGCTGAAACGGACTAGCTTCACTGAAATGAGAATGACAACCCATAGTGATTCAAACCAGTAAACTAACTCATTATAGGTAGTACAATTAGATTTCTTAGTTAACAATAAGCTAGGTGTCACGCCCCGAACCATGGCCTGGGCGAAACACGGCACTCGGTGCCTTACTGCATGTGACCGAGCGAACCACATGGCTTGCTGAATCATCATGAGGCATAACATGAGCGGAATATAACGTGAATGTATGATGAGCCTTTATAAAATGCAATAAGTCATAATACTTGATCAAAATACTTGTTTAAACATGAGTGCGGAAATAGCATGAATGAGCCAAAATGGCTATACGACTCGAATGTCTAACATAATATAGCGACTCGTCTAGTCTATGAAACCTCTATCATGAGTCGTGGAAAACATACTTACCGGGACAAGGCCCCCGGCATACCTTAGATGCATAACTAATCATAAAACAAAAGTTGACTAAACCACGAATGAGATGGGGCTCACCAATAAGCCGATACGAATGCGTCCATGCGGCGATGTGTCGTCCGTATACGTGCACTCGCATCGTGAAATGCGGTGCCCCCGGCAATAAAGGGGACGCACAAAGACATTGAATGTGCGGTATGTAAAGCAACCGAAAGAAATAACATGGGACATGGAATAACATGATAAGAGCTAAGCCGAAAACCTCGGGATACATGAGGCATGAGTACATGTATATATAACATAAGTAAAACATGATAAGTAGGGAGAGCATTTCGTAAACCGACATGTGATATCACCACGTGGGTACGTGGAGTCTGGTCCTCGCCGCGACCAGCAGAGCCCTCATATCTTGCCAGGGTATAAGATGGTATTGTGCCTGATGGATCCATTCAGTGTAAAATTAAGGTATCGTCCCTGCTTGGGCGGAGCCGATCCTTGTCCTACGGTGGCTACGTAGTTTCAGGCTATCCGAGCCTTCGGTAATTCGTGCAACTCCCAAAAACACGAACATAATATAGTTGGCTAACAAGCCCATGATTTTCGTGAATTAACTTGTACTTGTCTTGTAATCATGATTTCACGAAATAACTTGTAAACATGGTTTCATGAAATAACTTGTAAACATGGTTTCATAAAGTAACTTATATTTAGCATGTATGTATCTTGAGTCATGGCATGAACATAGTTATATAATACAATTGCATGAAAACTTGTAGAATATTCATGAAATAAGCATTTTTATTTAAAAACATGCATGCAAGAACCCATGGAATACAAGATATGGGTTTTCATGGATTACGGACGGATTCTCAATAATCATAAAGAAATATTAAGAACTCAATGATGGAATTATAACAATTCATACATAATATAATCATGGACATGGACCTAGGGTTATGTGAGCATGGTATAAAACCTAGTTTTAGTAGAGAATCATAATTTATGGATTATGAGGCGTGGGGAAAAACAATGATGTTCCCACACGTAGATAGTAACTCTACATACCTTAGTCGCTCCAAAACTTGAATTAAAGACTTGAGCTTTGAAGAGGATTTCCAAAATCTTGAATTCTTGAACCTTGAGATGGGTTTTCTTGAAAACCCTATGTTAAGAATGATGGATTCTTGCTTAATGATCATGAACGTATGTTGGAATTGACTTGGATTGCATGGAATAGGCTTACCTTAAAGTTTTTTGAAGGTGGGAGAGAAGAGCTTAGTCTTAGGGCTTCCCGAGAGACTTCTTTAGGGTTCTTTACCTCAGAAAAATTGGTTTAAAACGAAGTGGGAATGAATATAACGAAATTTGGCTTTTAAAACGTCGTGGTCGGTGCGCGGTCGCGCAGCTGGAGGTTACTTCGCGCAGGTGATCGCGCAGCGAAGGCAGTAACACTGCCTCTGGTGCGCGATCGCGCAGCACTTCGCGCAGAACTTCACGCAGAGTAAAACTGGTATAACTTCTAGCACAGAGCTCCGTTTGAGATCCATAATATATGGTTGGAAAGGTATTTCAAAGGCCTACAACTTTCATGTTTTGAGTTTTCTCAAATTCCTAACGTCACTACCCGAAAACTGGCCATAAGTACAACTGTCTCGTACTTAGACGAATTTAGAAGGCCTTAAGAACTTCACTTTTTGGTTTGACTTCAAAACGACTGTTTATCACCCGAATGGATTCATATAGCTAAAAATATGATTTTTATACTAGTTTCATACGTTCACATCTAACTCGGATTTACGGGATATTACCGATATGGTTTAGTATGAAAGTACGAGGTGTTACACTAGGGTTGCAATTGTCTCTTTAAAAAAATGATCAGTCTAACTTTATGGAGCCACTAATTTGATACTCTTTCCGTCTCAAATTATTTGTTGCATTTATATTTTTACACGATCTTTTAAAAGATATTAAGTAAGAGGGATTTCGACCATTTTACCATAATTTATGTCTTAACATATAATTTCTTTCCTGAATATTTACTCTATTTTTGTGTCATCTCTCCATAATTGAGATGTTTGTAGTCTTAAAAAATAATTGCTACTAAGCGTAAAATACGAAAGGAAGAATTAATTGTCTTGAACTTCTAAAACGACAAGAATTAATTGTCTTGAACTTCTAAACGACAAATAATTTGAAACAACTATTAGAAATCACGAAAAATAGTTATTTGCCTATTTCTTGTTTATTTAATGAAACTTCCATTTAAATTCATTTAAATTTCACCTTTCATCGTAATAGTTGGGAGTTGGGACCGGCAAAGTTATGATACATTTTCTTTTTATTATTAGTTTAAGTGATTTCAAAATATCGTTGGATCATTTGGAGATGAGATAAATATAATAGTTCCTTTATAGTAAAAAAGTTGCATTGATCTCACATTGAATATAGAATTATTGGGCCCGTGCTGAGCACGGGCTATCCCTTATTAGTTTTTATTTAGGAAAAAGGACACTGTGTGTCCAGTCAGCCAAACTAATCCCATATTTGACCAATATTTGGGCTTAATACCACAGGCTGTCCGGGCGGCCCAAATTAATGCCAAAAAATGGACGGACGGCCCAACAACCTAGGAGCTTAAAAAAAAAGACTTTTTGTGGCGACTAAGTCGCCACAAAAACGTCGCCACTAAAGGGCTGCTACAGAAAAATCAGGCTTTTTAGTGGCAATTAAAAAAGTCTCCACTAAAGGTTAAATATCCCAAAACATGTATACTATGTGTATATTTAGTAAGAAATATCCCAAAGTATGTATAATATGTGTATATTTAGTAATTAATACAAGAATGATACATTTTTATATACATATGTTGGAATTATATATACAAATGATACGGTTTGTTTATATACATATGCTGGAATTAAGTATACACTTTATATACAAGAATGATGCAGTTTATATACATATTCTGGATTAATTATACACTTTATATACAAGAATGATACAGTTTATATACATATGCTGGAATTAATCATAAATTTATTATACATGGATTATACGTTAATTATACATTTATTATACACATATTATACAACATGATGTGATATTTTTTTACATATACAATAGTGATGCATATTATATACCACAAATGATACAGTTTCTATGATACATTTTTTATATGCATGATACACTTTCTATGCAAGACTGATACAGTTTATATACACATGTTGGAATTATATATGCACTTTCTATACAAAAATGATACATATTATATACAACAACGATACAATTTTCTATTCTATAATACCCATTATATACACAAATGATACATATTATATACAAAAATGATACATACCTTAGTGATTCATATTTTATACAGTTTCTATATATTACAGATAGGTACGGATACATATTTTTATACAGAAATGATACATATTATATAAAAAAAATCGCCTGTAGTTTTTTGGGATATTTCTTACTAATACACATATTATACATATTTTGGGATGTTTAACCTTTAATGGCGACTTTTTTAATCTCCACTAAAAAGCCTGATTTTTCTATAGCAGCCTTTTAGTGGCGACTTTTAGTCGCTACAAAGTCTTTTTTTTTTTTTTAAATACCCTGGGCTTTTAGTGGCAACTTTTTAAATCTTTTGTGGCGACTTTTAGTTGCCACAAAAGACTTGCTACAGATTTTGGCTAGCGGATGGAAATAGTTTATGGGCTAATTTTTGGATTTAGATGGGCCAGCGTGTGGATTATTTATGGCCATTTGTGTCCTTTCCCCTTTTATTTATACCAAACTTAAGGCTGTAAAAAAAAAATCTCACTTCAATATTATTTTTTTTCAACTACAGCTCACAAAAGTTGTCATCACTTCGACCCTATTTTTTTTTTACACTAGTTAAAAAATTTCCCTTTGATTGACCCAATAAACCTCGAGAATATTTTCTTGAGCTACATCATTATCGAGAGCATAGGAGTTCACGTATCATATGAACTTGTATTATGATTTACAAAACTCTTCACTTTATTCTTTTCTATCTATGAGAGATTCGTCTAAGATATCACGTACACTGCCTTTTTCAAAAGCTTGTTAATCTAGAAGTTTGTCAATCCTTCTCTTTAATCCATCCTCTGTCCTGAGCGTCACAATGTTATCCTATTATTATGTATTAACTTTTAATTTACTATTTGCTATTTTAAACAATTTTATATTGCTTTATGCAACAAATTAAATTTACTATTAATCTTATTATGTTGCATCAGAAATATTATTAACACATTTACATTACATCTGACAATGTAAGCGTTAGACCTAATGATTAATAAAGTGATTAAGAATAATGAGATCTCAAGTTCAAATTTCAGTGTATGTAAAAATATTAGATGATTTATTTTTTTTCTGTCTAAGTTTTGATAGATAAAGTTACTAGGATTTGTCTTTGGTGGGAGTAAACAGGCAACTCGTAGAATTAATCGCAATGCGTGCAAGCTAATTCGAACATTGCAGATATATTAAATATCCACATTATATAATCTGACTTATAGTCTTATAAAATAAAGAGTAGCAAATTATATTTTCAAAAACATTATCGGCAAAAAGCTATCTAAAAATCACCTTAATTAGTCTCTCATATAATCCAACTGGCAAGTGGCAATTATTTTGATTGGAGTTGGTTCCAGGTTGTATTTGGATGCGAATCTAGCCGCTGATTTAGGAGTGATTCACATTAAATACAGGGAAAAGGGGAAAACATACTCCTCGGCTTTAGAATTTAGAGCAGATATATTTTCATTGATAAAGTGGTGCATATATACCCTTGCCGTTATACAAATGGTACATATTTACCCTTTTCATTTATATTTACCAAATTAAAAATTATTTACTTGTTTTTAAAATTAAAAGTTGCGGGGTTAACTAATTTCCTTGCAAGGATCAATCATGAATGTGACACACACAGACAAGTCAGGAAATCATTATGAAGGGGAAATTTTACTAAGTAGGAATAATATTTTTAACAAACATGAAGATATGCATCCATCTTACTTCAGTTTTGGAGTGTATTGGACCCTGCAAGGATTTGGTCTTAGAAAGCATTTTGCCAGGGGTGTCAATGGTACAGTTCAGACGGTTATTTTATAAAATTTATAATGTACTAATTTTTCAGTTATTTCATTTTGTAGAACCAAAATTAGATTTTTCGAAACCATCCCATCATGTCGGTTTCTCTTCGATATCGGTACGGTTCGATTAATTTTCGTTTTTTTTTTTTTTTAAAAGAACATCATGTTATAGTCACTATAAAAGTTAAAGACACAATATCAATATATCATACATACTTCTACATGACTTTGACAAACACACTCTAGGTATTTTTACTGATTAAAAGGTGATGAATCAAGAAAATAAGAAAGACGACAAGAATATAGACTGATCCTACTATTCTATGGTTGTGTAAAATAATGTTAAGCAAACACAAAAAATATATTTTAGATCGCACGAGGGGAAAAAAATAAATCGAGATGAGACTCAAGAACTAAGACTACTAAGATTGATTATCCAACAAGAGGAAAGATATCTAATACTTTGTAACTTTCTATCCAAGTTCGTTGTAATACCTTGTAGCTTACTAGTTACTACTCGAGATGCTAGAACTAATTTGATTTCAATAAGAGTAATATAATAGGTTTCAGAGTTGGGAACTTTAGGTGTTAATTACGTTGCCAGCTTGTAGTCATTTTCATCATTCCAAACCCATGGCGAACATTTTAATATTTTATTATATTTAAATTTAATATGTAAAATATATTTTGCATATATAAATTTATTCAGTTCGGTTCGATATTTTTGCGGTTTATTTTTATAAAATTAAAAACCTACCTAATTCTTCGGTACGGTTATAGATTTAATCAGTGGGAGAAAAACCAATACTCCCGTCGTTTCAATTTATGTGAACCCATTTGACTGGGCACAGAGTTTAAGAAAGAAGAGAAGACTTTTAAACTTGTGATCCTAAATGAGTCACATATATTTTGTGTGGCTATAAACCATTGCATAAAGGTAAAGTGTTTTCATATATAGAAAAAAGTCATTCTTTTTTATACGGACTAATAAAGAAATAGGTTCACATAAATTGAAATAGAGGGAATATTAAATCCTCTTCATTAACGGAAAACTACTAGTAATTGTAATACTAATGGGATTAATTGGTGTAGAATTTGAAGAAGTAAAGAGATGGATTGGAGCAGAACAGGATAAGCGAGCTTTTAGCCAGGGGTTATTTGCTTTAACAGGGGCAGAAATTTTAAAATTAGAAAAAAAAAAAAATCAAGGACAATTTTTGTGTTACCGATTTCATTCTTTTAAATAATGGAGAAAAGTCCACATGTTATGCAATGAAAATGTCTAGTGTGATACGTGTGTTTGTTGGACCCTTCATTTGTTTCGTATCATACAGACACACAATATAATGGCTTTCTAATTGGCCCTGTATCGGGAAAGTCACATAAATATAACTTTTTTAAATGATAATTAAGAAGATTATAACTACTTTTAAAAAATTATATAAATACAATTTATTCAAAATTTTAACTTTTTAATTACAAAAGTATAACTTTTTACATTTCTAAAATATTAATAATACTTAACTAGTTACTACCATTAATGCATATACACTTTTTATTTTCTCTTTCTTTCAAAATCATTAGAATGTAATTTTCCAAATAAACATAACAAAATCAACTTCAAATCCCATATTCCATCTACCGTTTTAAAAAGAAGTTTTTTTCTTTCGTTTCCTCCTTTTTATTCTTCTTTTTTTAATTTCACTTGATGATGATTCAATTATTTTTTTGTGACTAAAAGAAATTATTGGAATATATTAATATTAAAAAAAAAGTACATGAAAAGATATGGTATAAGAAATGTACATGAAAATATACCTTAAAAAGTATATGGCATATTCAAAGTGGTATATTTAACTGAAAAGATGATAACAAAATATTAATGAATATAATAGTAGAAATTAGTATATTTAAGTTTTTATATTATATATAGTACATAATATAATAATATTATTTGTGTACATAGTATATAATATTACGATATACCTAATATATTCATATATTACTCTATGGGCCAACTAATTGTACTCTACAATAACGTATAAAATATACAATATATATAAAGAATAATATAATTACTTATGGATTACCACTAAAATTGGATCTTAATTAATAATCGGCACCCCATCCCATAAAACTTGGCTTCCTTTCTGCCATCACATATTAATTATTCAATTTTTTTCTCTCTCTTCCGTGTAATAGGAAAATTAACTCATATAAATTTTTATATTTGTATGTATTTAATATAATAAAAAATATATGCCTAATATATACAATAATGTATGTGGTCCTATATATATAATACTTTTTGCTTACTATACGTAAGAAATTATTTTATATATAGTATATACTTGTTAATCTACATAAAAAATAATATTATATATAGTATATAATAGTGAAAATACGTAATGTATAAGTACAAGAATATACATACTTGTTCAAGGAATTGTATAATATATATCATATAAACAGTAGTACATTATTTTATGGATTAAAACGCTAGCTGAGTATATTAGGATGTTTAGAAAAGTAATAAATGTGTTCTGATATGTATTTAATTTGGTTATCACTAATATAGGAAACTCCTTATTGTTAGCCTTTTATTCATAGCAACATTTTTTTATTTATGGTATAAAATCATACATATACCCTAAACATAAACTATATATTGTAGATTATGTAATTTAGTTAATAGTTGTAGATTACGAAATATTTTACTTATTTACTTGTATTTATGTAATTTGCAGGATTGGCCTTCGTTGGGGGTGATCTTTAATTTTTTGTCCTCAAATTGGTGGTCTTTAACTTTTATCCTTAAGACTCAAATTAAGGCAGAATTTGCATGGCCAGTTTTGCAACTCTGCCTTTTGCATGGACAGATTGCAAATTCTGTCTTGCGATTTTTTTTTTTACTAAGCTGGAGTTCGAACCCACAACCTCAGGGTATTAGACGAAGGATAAAACTTAAAGACCACCAATTTGAAGGGCAAAAATTAAAGATCACCCCAAATGAAGGACAATCCGCGCAAAAAAAGAAAAAAGAAACTCATGCAAGACATTTCTGAGGATAAACTAAGGCAATTTGCAAGACTAATCCTTCGCGGGGTTGGTCTTTAAATTTTGTCCTTCGCTAAAAATTCCTTGGTTTCGGGTTCGAACCCTCGCTCAGTCAAATTTTTTTTAAAAAAATCGCAAATAGAGTTGGGATTCGCAAGGCAGAGTTTTGAGGCAAAATTCTGCCTTGTGAATCCAAACATCTACCTTGCAAAAATTACTTCTTCTTTTTACTGAGCTGGGATTCGAACTCAAAACCTCAGGCTATTAGGCGAAGGCCAAAAATTAAAGACCACCAATTTGAAGGCCACCCCAAATGAAGGACAATCCGCGCAAAAAAAAAAAAAAGGATAAACTACGCTACTAGACCAAATTTACAAAGTTATGGAGTAGTTCTCAGTGAATGCAACAACAAAAAAATGCGTCTCTTTGGCATTTTCAACTTGTATATTACTCTTGTAATAGCTTCACTAGTGATATTATCTATTGGTGGAGGCGTGCACAACTAAAACGCGATACTAGGGTCTAAGGTTTTCCTTTTTATATATTCAACATCTTTCACTTGTTTTGCCGACGAAAGATTTGACTAGGGTGTCCCTCTGAGGACCTGGCATACTCGCTAAGATTTGCCTTAACATCATCTCAAAGATATGAGATTCACTCAAGCTCACTCAAGCTTTAATATAATAGTATGTAATAGCAAAGCCCACAAGTAAATATTATCCACTTTGGGCTTAGGTTTGCATTGCCTTAAAACAAGATCTAAGATTTACTTCCTTATATCACCAGCATCTCTCCCGTGCTTTGCCTATGTGAGATTTTCCTAGGATATCACAACACCTATCTTTTAAAATTTGGTGCTACTTCACTGAAGATTGCGCAACAAAATTTCTAAACCAAGGGACAAGCTGATGAACATAATAAAGAAATGTATAAACAAGAGTTTGTGATACATGAAATTATCTATGAAAGTCTGAAACTACCTTACATGCCAGAAAGGATATTTCATCTGTGCTTCCCACTTAATGTACTACAAACTGGTTATTTGCTAAAACTAGCTGTTACACTTCTTTTACATAATTTGTTTCATTCTCAGTGCCAAGCGGATGCCGAGATGAGGTTCCTCTCCTTCCATCCCAATAGCATAGCCCCATCTTTCTCCACCAGTGTATAATGCTCTGAGTAGCACCTCAATAGGCTCTTTATCACCGAATTCACGTAAGAGCTTAGAGGATATTGCCTGAACCCTGCCATTGCTAACCTAGATTTCCATTTTCCTAATAGCTCATGGCGTTCCACCCTTTCCTCGCCCTCGCATGCTATGACGTTAACTATATCCCTTGCCAAACAATGCTGCTCCACGTTGATCCGCTCCTTCTTGTCCCTTTCTAACGTCACATCTATGGACTCGAACATGGCAGAATAGTAGTCTAGAACTTCTAGAAATCTCGGGAAAAAGGGCGCTGTGTTTGTATTTGATTCTTGTTCCACCAAAGTGACCACCTTCGGACAAAGCGATTTTACCATCCTGAGAAGCTCATCCCTTGGGTTATTCACGTCAACGCTCTCATCTGGTGTGTGGTGAAGTACCAAAGGGAAGTTTACTGCCAGAGCCTCACCAGGCCTTACATCAAGCATATCCCTGGTGACTTCAGGAGCAAAAACGGGCACTGCGTGAAACTCAACCGGAATGTTGAATTTCTGAGAAATTTCTTCGAGCCGTTCCCCCACTGCTGTCAATCCATCTCCCCGAGCGTATTTGGAAACCGGGTCATCAATCCCTGTAATACGTACATAAGGGGCACCGCTAGGCCTGGCAGCAAGAGCTTGAAGAAGGGTCATCCATTGAGTCCCTTGTGCAATTTGGAAGTCGATAATGTGAATGCGATCTTCATTTCTGCATGCCTCAGCTATGGCACCATTTGCAGCCATGTATCCGAATTTTAGATAAGGGCATATCTCGTATAGGATATGCATGTAGGAAAGCAAGTCCCTGCCAGCTGGTTCCTTACAATTGAGAGCCCTGTAAATGTTCGTTCCAGATGCTTCTTTTCTTGCTACTAGCCCTTCTACTATGTAAGCACCGAGACGCTGGATTGGATCTCCAGTAATGGACACAGCACTTCTTGCCTTGGAAATTAGTTTTTCAAAATCATCTAAGTTGTTCTCGGCAAGAGTTCTAGCACATGCGATAAGCAGCTGCTTTAGGTTGCCAGAAGGAATTCCCTGCAACGGAAAATCCTCCATTGCTTTGTGCCGCTTCTCACTTTGAATTCTATTGCCTGATATGCCAAGACGTGAAACCTGGCCTTCTTGGTTCCACATCCCGGACCTCTGAACGGATGTTTGTGGCTGTTTAATTTCCCCTGCAGAGGGACTCGATGTTGTAACTTCTTCGGGCCCCATTAAAGCAGTCTCCAATTGCAGCAAAGCATGTTTCATGTTGTGACTGTGATTTGCATACTGCATTAAAGAAGTTTCACCAGAACAAGCCAGTAGACCGTTTGGGCGGAAATCTGGAGAAGGGCTAGGCCGTTGGAAATAATGATTATAATCCAGGGAAGAATTGCTGGAAGGACTAGTTCCTGAAATATTTTCAGTAGAGCTATGCTGCTCAAGGCTATCACTTAATGTGGTAGGAGTACCAGGATCAAAATAGTTGGCAAATGGAGAATTTGGAGAATATCTCGAATCAAATTTCAATGTTCCCAACAGCCGATTAGGTATTGAAGGAGTAGTAGTCTTAGCGTAAGAGTATGACAAATTCGCACCAGTCACACCATATCCATACAGATGGTGTGATTCCATGTTATATGGCTATCATTAGCTACTGACTAAGCACAAATAGTTCCCAGTACGAACAGTTTTAACAGCTAATATCTGTTAAAATATCAGCCTGCAAAAGATAAGGAAGCAAGCATAGATCAGTTTGCCAGCCCTCGTTGATCGAAAACAGAGTTTTCTATTGAATTAGAGAGGCAGAAAATTCAAATTTAAGCACACCAAGCATAATTATCGCATGTTACTTGATGTTATGAGCCCAAAAATGATAATCTATCGTGTGATATTAACAATAGCATGTAAGACTTTCAGTAAATGAGATGCAATAGTGTCTTGCCAAGTGAGAATTTTTTTAAGTTTAGCAACATTTAGATTGACATCACAATTTGACTACCAGATTTACCAAATAGATCTTAAATATGGATAAACATGCTCCTTGTTATTTTCAGAATATAAGGGAAACAAAGGGAAGTAAAGATGAAGTTCCTATTTACTGTCAAATCTCATATCAGTCCTAATAGTTTTGCATACATCTAATTTGTATTCTTTGAACCAGCTATGTAAAAATGCAACTCTTCTATATTACTTGAAGACATAGATAATTAGACAAAACACACTCTGTACCCTACCACCACCTCCCATCTCCTCCCGAAAGAACCTTAAAAGTTATGATAGTCAAGACAGATACAAACTGGCACAGACATCACCATTATAATAACAAATAAATAAGCCTTAAAAGTTATGCCAAAACTAATACGCCCCGTGTTCTAGCTTATGTGGCATTATTTTCTTTTTAGTCGGTTAAAAAAACGACAGCTTTCTAATTTGAAGAAAAACTAGTTTTAAACTTCAATTTCAATGACAATTTTTTATAGATAAAAAAATATTATGGCATAATTAAGATCACCATATCAAAAATGTTGTTTTTCAAGACTAAACTTTGTGCACAGCCAAACCATGCCACGTAAATGGAAACAGGGGAGAGCTGAAGTAACAGGGAAACCTTGCTAAGCTACAATATACATGTCAAATTCACAATCAGTCACAAGTTTATAAACTGTGTATGATTAGCCACTCATTCTGACTAAAATATAGGAATTGATGCTAAATTCAAGCTCAAAATGCCCAAAAAGAGAACACAAAACCCTCGATTTAGCAAAGCCTAATAGCCTGTTTGGCCGAACTTATTTTTTTTTCCAAAAATGCTTATTTTTTTAATAAGTGCTTATTTTAAAAAATAAGTTATTTGACCAAATTTTTAAAAGAAAATAAGTGCTTCTGAAGAGGAACAGAAATCATTTTTCAGAAGCTATCTGTCCAAAAGCACTTTCTTGAAAAGCAGTTATGAAACAACAAAAATTAGAAACGCAAAGCTTGGCCAATAATTGCTGTTCAGAAGTGTTTTTTAAATAAATTGCCAAACACAAACATAAGTTGATTTTAGAAAGTTGGCTAAACAAGTTATAATTCAACTCATTACCAATTAGAAGAATTATATATTCCATCTTCTATTGTTGTTATACATGAAAGATGAACCAGAAATGAAGAGGAGGAAACAGTTCAATTTCTCTACTGTTTCATGGTAATCATTCTAGAAGATTCTGAAATAAAAACACTTTCCAAGCAAAACAGAGTCGATAGTTGCACAACAGAGAATGAAAAATAATACCTGGTAAAATCAGCAATAGACAAAACGCAAACTCGAAATTCTTCAACTTGGGTTTGATTAAAAATATGCTCCCCTTGTTTTTTCTTTTTAATATGAATATTTGGAGAAAACTTGTTGTGGAAGTGAGAATTGAGATATTGGAAAGAATAATTGACTAGCAAAATGTAAGCTTAGCTTCTATTTATAGAGGAAAGATGACGGAACTTTGAATTATAACAGGGACAGCTGACCTTTGCTAAATGTACGGTTTTAAATGAATGGAAGTAAGTAGTATTATTGAATTTGACGGAAGCACTGACGGAATATTTTTAACGGTTGGTTTAACCGCCCATTCGATTCAACTATGGCAGAATGTTCTTCTTTATCTTTTCAACGCCCTTTATAAAGCCATAATCACGCGCTCGTTTGCCATGTGTGAAACAGAATTTCCAAGATTTATCAGTTAAGGTCCCCAATTGGGAAATTTATTTTCACGGGCTGATTAATTCGGTTACGCCTTCAAAAAGTCCCATTTTAGAATAAAGCGTTTTTGTTCTTAAAACTCGAACTCAAATTTTTTTATTAAGATAAAGTGATGCTATGTCTAATTTGGAGTTGATCTGCTCATCTTTCTTATAGCTCGTTTATATTAATAGAAAAAGTATTCATCAGTCACTTTTTTAGCAAACATATTAATTAGTTTTTATTAACAATGTCGACACTTTTCTTAACACAACTGTTTATTTATATACTCTTCCCGCTTTACTAACTTGCTTTCAATCAAATAATGTGAAAATTACTCATTTAATAAATATTAAAGATGTATTGATAAAATATCAATCAAATAATGTGAAAAGGAAGTAACTCTTTAATAATTTTTTGATTAATATAAACTTCATTTATTTAATAACGATAAAATTGAAAGAAAAATATTAGTGTCTTCTTGTACCATAATGAAAAGATAAAAATCTCACTTATTATGTTTAAGGATAAATTTGTTTAAAAAATTGAAATTTTAGATCACATGAATTAAGGAATTTTCTTACTCGTAAAAACTAAGAGACCTATTGATAAAATATTCGTAATTATGCGGAGCCTTGAAATTGTAACAAATATTAAATTTGTTTATTGTATTAAGAATGTTTAAGGATAAATTTGAAAAAAAAAATCTCTTTAATAGATAAAAATCTCAATTATTTTGGATCAATATTTAGAGGCTGAATCCTCAATTATTTTGGATCGAAAGTAGTAATTTTTATCAGAGAGAGAAAGAGAAAAGGCAAGTTCGAAGGAGCGTGACAATCACGTGTTACCCAACATCACAATGTGTAACACGCACTTCAATAGTGCTGAGTATTTTGACAAGTGTCTAGTTGAGCCAACACACACTGACCAATTATAAAAATGGAGCTAATTCCTGTTTGTTTTTGACAATACTTTGACCTGGCGTACGCGTTTTAGCTGACTTTCATATTATTTTATTATGGGTTTCGCAGAACAGAGGTTAGTTTGTTTGTTTGGTTGGGAGTCACAACTCACAAGACCTGAAAGCCCACTGGATTTTACCCCTCACTTTTATCCATGCACCTCTCTCTGGAACCACACGTGACACTTCCAACGTGGTCCGCTGAATGTACCTAGGATTCCAACTCACCCTTATTATAATGTGGAAACCCATTGTTAGGATAGTTATTATTCCCTCCATTCCAGTTTAAGTGTCTTAGAGCCTGTTTGGATTGGCTTATTTTAGGTGCTTTTAAATCAAAATAACTTTTAAGCATCTTTGTAGTATTAGGATAAAATAAAAAAGTACTTTTAAATGCTTGTTTTAAGCTAAAACAATAAAAATAAGTTAGATTTCATAAGCTAGAATTCCTACTTAAGCCATAAGCCCATCCAAACGGACTCTTAGTTTGACTTGCTATGAAATTTAAAAAATAAAAGGAGATTTTTGAATTTTGTGGTCTTAAATTAAGATATATGTAGTCCTTTGAATATTCTTGTGGTTTTAAACTTATCATGCAGGGAAGGAGCTACCCTTGCCCGAGGGGTAGTGACACCCCTTCGGTGAAAAATTACATTGTATAGATAGGTTAAATTTTGGTTTATTAAATATATATACCAATGTTGACGCTCTTTACACAAGCTGAAGGTTCAGCATGGCGGTTAAGGGGTTGCAAAAATTCTCTAAGAGTTCGATCCTAGCTTGTGACATACTTATATTTTCATGTGACGTACTTTTCTTTTAAATTATTTATTTTAATCAAACACTCTATAACTACATAAATATTTAAAATTTTGTTTAAATCATAAATTTTATGCTATTTTTAAAATTGTGTATTCAATCATATAATACACATAAATGGATGGAGGGAGTGATGAATATCAATATGGCAAGTCTATTTTATTTTTAATAGAAACGAGTTGGAGTATTTGAACAGAGAACAAAGAAACGCCTAATAAGGTTTTACTGCGAGGGACCGGAGCTACAATCTCTATCTTTAAAAAGATTCCACGCTACAGTATATGCTCTCTCTTTCTATATTATAGTAAGTAGTATTCCCTTCGTCTCAATTTATGTGATGCGCTTTCTTTTTTTATTCAATCTCAAAAAGAATGATACTCCCTCCGTTCTATAATAATTGTCACCTTAGCCAAATTTTTTTGTCTCATAATAAGTGTCACCTTAGGAAACCAAGACATAAATTGACTAATTTTTTCCAATTCTACCCTTAGACAATAAAGTAACATCTAAATGATGATTGGAAAAGCCACATAGTATTTTGGTATTGTTGGATTTTCAATGTCAAAAGGTTTACTTCTTGTGCATGCTCTAATCAACAGGTAAAAATAATTTATTTTTATTATATACGGGTAATTTGGTAAACTTGACATTGCATTATTGGTTTCTTAATATGCGTGTTTTTGGCTAAGGTGACACTTATTATGGGACGGAGGGAGTACATTTCTTTCTTTGGCAATAATTTAATTTTAAACTTTACCTTTTATGCTTAACGAGATGATCTATAACCACACAAATATCTCTGATTTAGGAACCGTTTGGACATGATCACGAGATGAAATCACGAGATGAAATCATGAGATGAAATCATGTTTGGACATGCAATTTGGATTTCTTAAGTTGCAGTTTTTTTTATAAACATAAAAACCTCACAAGTTGTGAAAACCATCAAAATTTTCTCAATTCTTATACAATCTTACCAAATGAGTAAATCATAGTTCATAATAAAATTAATACGCTACTAGAAGGCCTTTTTAAAAAATACGGCATTAATTGATCAAACTTTAGTACAATAAACAGAAAAATTTAACATGAATAGTAATGTAACTACTCTTTAATATAATCCTCCCACATGGTAAACATGATTGGTAAATATATTTTACTAACTTGCAGATTAATATTTAATACAAATGGTTGGTAAACATGATTGGTAAATATATCTACCAACTTATGGGTCTTTTTTAACAAAATATAAACGTATGGATTAAATTTTACATTTATATTTTTTGAAATCATGATTTTAAATCCCAAATCATGCCTTTTTGGATGATTTGGGATTTAATCTCATGAGATGAAATCGCATGTCCAAACGCCTACTTATTGTAGACTACAAGATTCAAAAGTCTTCCTTTATTTTTTAAACTCCGTGTCCAATCAAACTATATCACATAAATTGTGACGGGGGAGTATGTGTGAGGGGAAATTCAAAATTTAAATTTGATAATATTCAATCTTTTGAAATATTTTGTTTGACTATATTATTATTGTATCGAAATCTAAAGTTTGATTCAATTCATAAAAAGGAATTGCAGTCGTCTCAATTCGAGTAATAGAAAGAATGTGTTTCACGCTGAAATAGTGTGTCTAGCGATGTTTTTGTTTCATTGATTTCCTCCAAAAGAAAAAATCAAAAAGAAATAAAGCAAGGAGTCACTACTAGAAAAAAGAGATTTTTTCCAGAGATATTCAGTGAAAAATTCATACTATAAAACATGATTTTTCCATCTCATTCTCACCGAATCAGCTCATTGGGAAAACGCATGGTGGGAAACAGGTTCCCATTGAAATGCTAGAAAATTTTCTAATTTTCCATGTGAAAACACTACTATTTAAATTTTTTCCACCAACATTCAGTGAGAAATAGCCATTAAATATTTTTCAGTGAAAAATTAATGAAAAAATAGAGATTTTTTTATTAGTGAGTTAATGAGTATCATCCAATGCATTTCTTCTAACGTTTATAATAAGTTGAAAGAGCATTTGGATGTACTCGTGGGAAGATAATTAAAGGATGACTAATTGACATTTCAAACAAATAGGTAACGAAGCGCAATGGATGTACTTTTTGGAATCAAACATTAGTGATTGATGATTTTCATGTTGGGATATATATACTATTAACCATGTGTTTGGATATAGTATCTATTATAGAACAATTATTTATTCATTGTTTAATAAAGAATTAAATAGATCATGTACTAGTATGTGCGTCCTTTACTTATATAGTAGATGATTTAGTGTATAGAGTTTAGCTTATATACGGAAGATTAAATCGTCGGTTCTTATAAGTATAAAATTTATGTTCACAATCGAAGATGGAAATTGGACAAAGCCATCGGTATGATTGTAGCTCAAGATTAATATAATGTATCTTCATTATGGGAACGGTGTAGTTCCGTCTTCTTGTGCCAGTACATTTTGTATGTATTGAACGGACCAAGTAGAGATAAGTGTTTTTGTATTGAATATATAAAACAAATTCTCTAGTTCATTAAATGTACTTATACTCTTAATCTTGATATATTTATTATGATCAATGTGATTTGTTCATTATTTTGATTTATTAAAAGGTACGACTCAATTGTGGGTCTATGTATTCCTGGTAAATTGGATAATGGCAAATTATATTTGTGAAATAATAATTAGTTGATAGAATCGTGTCTCGACTTTGAGATTAATGATACCCTTTATGGATGCTTTTAAGTCTCATGTGAAAACCCCTAACAGTGGATTTTGTATCACACATGATGTAAGTTAAGCGGAAATATAAAGGATTAAATTAGTCGATGAATTAAATTGTCAGGCAATTTAATTTATTTGATTGGTGTCCGTAATCTTAACATGGGGAGTTAAATAAGTTTTTAATGAAGGATTTCGAAATTAAACAGAGGAGTGCAATTACGATTTTCTAGTGGAATAAATTGTAATTTATTGTGGTAGGATTAATTCAATCATATTCCGAATTAATACCATAATAGGAAGCCTCGTTATTAAATCGTGGTCCTTCGTGCTCGAATATTCTAGAACAAGGAAAAATAAAAGGAAAAATAATATCCTTGGTGGGTTAGGAAAGGGCTACACGTTTTTTGTTGGGGTTCCTAAAACGCGTGTATATAAAGAAAGCCATTGAACCCTAAGTAAGGATTGTTCTTTAGCCGAATACTTGCCACTCAAGTATTACGTTCATAGAAGTTCAGGATACATAGTAGAAGACCGTGGAACTGGAGGATGAACGCGTGGATGGTTTTTGCTCGTGCTTGAAGGCTAGATTCGAGGTTGCATTCACGCTTCAAGAGATAAGTATCAATTTTATGTTTAATTAATATCTTAATTATATGTTGTCTATATTACATGTAACTTCGATCCTGGCTATTTACTTCCGCTGCGTATGCCTGATTTCTATCATTCCACTCAAAAAGAAAATAGGGAATAAGATGATGATGGGATTGTGATTCCTCCTTAAAATAATGAAAAGAAATGATCAACTTTCCGTCATGCGTATCCAAGGACCAAGGTAAGATGAGACTCTTTTAGAAGTTTGGTGTAGAGTGAAATCTGATTCTATTAAAATAAAAAGCTATATTAGCAGCCAGCCACACCGTCTGATTCTGAATTATTTTTTTGGCTTCCATCCGGGAGTGTTTGGTATTTATACTCGATTAATTTAAATTCGTATTGTGTAAAACTCATTAAAAAAAAAAAAAAAGACACAAGTGTTTTCTATCTGAATTTTTCATACTCAGGGTTCACATTCAATCGTATTCACATAATCAGGACCTTTGTGGTTAATTTTTAATTGTTCAGGCAACTTCCTCCTCTTTGATTCTGTTTCTTCTATCGGCATCATTACTGATTATGACCAAATACATATAATTATTCCCAATGTTGATCTAATATAATGTTCTGCTGGATTCCCACATCAAAAACCCTTTATTAAATAGTCATCACGTATTAAAATACTCTTAAAGCATTATGTGACATTAGGCGAATAAACTTTTCTAGAATAAAGTATTCAGTTGGTTGTTAACTTTAAAGCATTTATCTATTTACTAGCCATATATGGCCGTGCGATGAACGGGCCGAACATTTTTATTCATTTTAATTAATTGTCTTTAAAGTTTGTATTTTGTAAATAATTTTTAAAAATTTATCATAGTCATGACAATGAAAGTTATTCATCAATGTGAAAAAGAAAATTAGTAAGAATGTGAGGAAAATTAATATTTTGATTTTAGATTTTTTCTTTTAAATTGTTTAATATCTTATATGTATACCGAATAAGAGTTGATATTCATCTCAATTAATTAACATTCAGATCCAAACATAAGAATCATTGTTGTATATATTGGATTTTTTTAAAAGCAAAACTAATACAATATTTTTATTAAATTAATTAAAAAATATGAGGAAATAAATGTCGGATAATTAAAATTGATGTACGTCTATGGAATAAATATTAAGTATTATGACATATTAGAAATGCGATATGTTATATTGTAAATCACCAAGTTTTAATTCCGAAATGAAAATATAAAGTAAGACATTTTATAAATGTAAAGAAACAATAATTAGAGAATGCAAAGGAGAGTAAGATAAGTAAAGTATTGACAAAGAAGAAAAACGGGTTTTCCTTCTTTCTTAATAATTTAAACGTGAAAAGAGGACGAACAATAGCAATGCAAATTTGTACCAAAAGTTATATAAATTGCACACTTTAACTAACTATTTTTTTTATCTAACTTAGACATTTATCATAATCTCTCTCCAATAGACTATTTTCAAGAATATTTATTAGAAAGGGTTAATTTTATTTTGGTTTTATAAATGAACAAGTAATTTGGACACACACATATTATATTTTTCAAGAACGCGAAAAGTCAAGAGTGAACAAGTAAAAGTGCACGGAGGAGATAAATATGTCGGAGAATTAAAATTGAAGTGCATACGTCTATGGAATAAATATTAAGTACTATGACATATTAGAAATGTCCACGTGGGATTAAAAAATAGTTGGGCAAAGTGTATAAGTTATATAGCTTATGGTGCAAGCATTAATTGGGTGTACAATTTATTAAGCTTTTGGTACAAGTTTGGGCAGCCGTATTCGTACCCCCAAGCCACTTATATATATTAGAAGAAATAGAAATATGGAAAGAAAATAAATATTCAGTAAAAACGTGAAAAGTCAAAAGTAAACAAGTAAAAGTGCACAGAGGAAATAAATATGTGTCGGAGAATTAAAATAGAAGTGCACACGTGTATACATGAGAAGAGAATAAATATCCAGTATTATGGCATATATCCGCGTGGGATTTATTAATTCTTAAAGAATGTGAAAGTCAAAAGTGAACATATTAAAATGCACGGACGAAATAAATTTGTGTAGGAAAATTAAAATTTGAAGTGCATACGTCTATATGAGAAGGAATAATAAGATTAAGTACTATGACATACGTCTGTCTAATATATAAAAATAGTTGAATAAAGTGTACAAGTTATATAGCCCATAGTACAAGCATTCAATGCGTGTACAATTTGTGAAGCTCATTGTGCAAGTAGGGGCAGCTGTATTCGTGCCCCCACAGCATTTATATAATATGAAAATACAACAATTAATTTTTGGATTTTCCTTCGTACAATACGGCAATAGTTGGCATTTAATTACACTTTCGTATTAGTCGTATCTTTTCTAAATTGTTTTTTTATTTTATTTTTATTTTTATGAGGTATAAGGGTGGGAATGGGACCACATAGCAAGGCTTTTTCTAAGTTATTTTTGATTTATCATCTATATATAATATAAAATTAGGCATAGATAAGGTGATGTGGCGCCTCTCTATGGCATCCATTAGTATTTATCTTTTTTCTCTTTTTTTTTTTTTGACTTTTTCTCTCATTTCTTTCAATTTTTTTTTTTTTTGCAAAATCAATCTCCATAACTCATACCTCTTCAATTACATCAATTGTGCTCTTAATTAGTATTAGTAACATCCATAACACTCAATCCTTTCATATTCATAACCCCCAATTATTTAATGTGCAAGTTTATGACACCTTAAATCACACCACTAGAAATTTCTATTGAGATTGTTGGGTGGCCTCTATTTCGTTTCTGAGGAAATGAATGGGTCACAAGTCAGTGCTATAAATTTTTGATAAACTTTTGAGGTGCTTAAGAAGTAAAAAATTTGCTGTATCATTTTGTTGTTGTGTAGATGTTTGTTACAGATGATCACGTGGCTTGAGAACTTACGGTTGGAGTTTTTTTCCCTTATTCCTTCATTTGTTGCCTCTTTGGCTGGTCAAATTTTTAACTCTTTTGACCTGATTTTGCATGCAGATTACAAGAGACATATATATAATGAATGGTTAGACATCCTTGCATAGTTCGGCTTTACGTGGTACAATGATTCGGTATGCCTAATAGTATTATAACTTTGTTTCTGTTTTTCTCTTTCCCCATCTATCTGTGGTATCGTAAATTAGTACTTACATTTTCTAAAATATTTTGATGAGAATTTTATTGCTTTTGCGTATTCATTTATAGCTTCTAGAACCAATTATGAGCTTTGGACTTATCCGGCGAGGAAACCGGCCCCATTAAGGTATGTTGCAGCCATATATTTAATATTATTTGTTTGGGTTCTTGATTATATGAATGAGAAATTCTTTAAAAAAATGATTTAACTTTTTCTCTTTGCTTCTCTTTGTATTTTTTAAAGAATTTGATGACGTTATGTTGATAGCCGGGTCCATCTTTCCCCTTTAACTTATAATTAAGTATTCTTTAAATTTTTATTTGCTTAATTAACTTAATTTTTCAGCTTTCTTTCTTTGATGATAAGGTTAACTTATTGTGTTTTCAGGCCAGGATATTTTCGAAATTTAGAAGTAGGAAAGGAAGCCAACGTATACGAGCATGCTACTTAAGGAAGAGCCAACATATTCAAACATGCTACTTAAGGAAGTATATATATCCTTCCGTAGTCATATGGATCAACTTTTAATAACCATAATGATAGAACATGAGATTGTAGATTAATTTGTAATTTCAAACATAGAATTTAATTAATAGAAAAGTTGTTTATTGATATGTAAAATTATAACCTTCGAGTTTTTCATTTTTTTTTTGTTTTGTTGTTAGAAGTTCTCAAGTTTTTTTCAAATTTCCGAGATCATTATTATGGTATGTTGAGTTTGAACTCTTTGAGTTCATTACTTGAAAAATGTAAAAATAGGAGCGATAAAAATGATTTACTCCTATTAAAGTTGCTTCTGTCTCTCTCTCTCTCTCTCTCTCTCTCTCTGAGAGAGAGAGAGAGAGAGAGAGAGAGTTGTTCCTTTTGGACTTTGCTTCATCATTTACTTTCTTCATCATTTATCAAGGATTGAATTTATAGTTTTGGCATTTAATTTTTCTTTCTCGGTTACAACATGGCAAGGGATATTAATAAAAAAAACTTGATTTAAAACATGACAGTGAATATTAAAAAATGAGCAATGCTAGGAGGAATTAGTTGAAATAGAAACTAATTTTTAAGATGTTGCATGAGATTAGTAAAAGGTGAAGGAGAATTGATTTAATTACTCAAGCAATAGGAATGCCATGGAGCCTAACAATCTCTCGAAAGTTGAGGTCACAAGACAGTAGGTTGTTCAGACGGGTTCAAACTGGACTGAAAGGAGGAGGAAAAAAAGAGTCGTCACTTCCTGGGGCTCAGTACTTCAACTGAGATAATGAAAAATTATTTCACCTTTTTAGTTCTTTTTAGTTGGAACTTTAGGCGGTTTTTGTATTCTTTTTTGAAAAAAAAAAAAAAAAAAAAGAGACGAGGTTACCCTGAACAAGATAACTATTTCAAGGATAAAAATATGAAAAAGAGAAGAAATAAATGCGTAAACAACCGTTTATAACTAATGGTATATTTGTTAAATATTTAAATATCTAAATTATATCTTAAAGAAGAATTATATATGCAATTTTAGACAATATATATGGTTAGATCATAAATCTCTTAAAAATAGAAAGAGTACCGCTATAGAAAAACAGCACAAATTTGCAAAAGGTCATAAAGCATGTAATTACACTCCAAATGGATTACGAGGTTTCAAGAAATTTTGACAGGTTTTAAAATAATGGTTTTATTTATTACTGGAGTAAATTATTTTTAGATTATGTTATCCTTTCTTTCTCTTTTAGTTTTTGTAATGGCAAATTATTGGGTCATTTATTGTTTTGAATTTACTTTTTTGGTTTTGGTATCAGGTCGATGCAGTATTCGGAGAGAGAGAGTTATTCTCAATAAATTTATAGTTTTTATATTTATTAGCACGTTAATTTATTTTTTATGCATTTATGTTGTATTTTGTCCCTTTTCTTGGTAGAAACATTAAACTAAATGTAAACATAATATATATAACTTTATTTACTTATCTGCGATAAAAAAAATTTATATTTGATGTTTATAATTGAAACGAAAAATTACATCTTACAACCGCGTGAAGCGCGGACCATTTCACTAGTTTTGTTATAAAGGGAAGCTCGTGAATAATAAATTTCATAAATGGTCACTTAACTATCATTAATTTTCCATAAAAGTCACTTAACTATTGTTTTTAACACAAAAGTCACTTAATTTTGAGTATACTAACACAAAAGTCACTAAACCACTTTCTGACGTCACTAAACCACTTTACGGTGGTAGCTCATTTTTTTACTCTTTTTTTAATTTTTTTTTTTTTTTAAAATCTAACTCTGTTCCATTTTATACGAAGGTTTGACTGGGCACAAAGCTTAAGAAATAAAGGAAGACTTTTGAAATTTGTGTTCTAAAACAAATCATAGAAATTTGTGTGGCTAGAAATCATTCCATTAAGTGTAAAAAGGTAAATTTAAAATTGAATTGTTACCCAATATAGAAAGGTTTCATTTTTTTTAGACTAACCAAAAAAAGAAAGAGTGTCATATAAATTGAGACAGATGGAGTAATAAATAAAAAATTAATTAAAGACGTTCAACCCAGTTAGGAGTGAATTTATTTAGCAAGATGTTTTATAACAAGATTTCCTTCATATATCAGGAATTTACTCTTTAGCAATTTATTTGCACTTTTTAACAAATATCAGCATTGTAACTGCAGAAATAGGAGGAAATATATTCCCTATGCTATATAAATCCACCCTAACTGTTTCATTATAGAAAATCTTGTTATACAAGATGATGTCATATCTTGTTTAATTTGGTCATGGTATAAAAGTAAGAACAGTAATATTAATTGACTTGGGTAGCCAGAAGAATTATCTAGTATTATTTCAAACTAGACGTATTAAAATGGTAGGGAAAATGGAAGAATATGAAAGGTTATTTACTTTCTTCATATGGGTTTTGGATCAGGTCAGGCCGGGTTGAACCTTTTTAATTAATTTTTTTATCTATCAGATTTATTTAAAAAAAAAAAAAGAGGGTAGAAAATGAGTTATCACCATAAAGTGGTTTAGTGACACCGGAAAGTGGTTTCGTGACTTTTGTGTTAGTATACTCAAAGATAAGTGACTTTTGTGTTAGAAACGATAATTAAGTGACTTTTGTGGGAAAAAAAAGTGACCATCCGTGAAATTTACCCCAATTTTGGTCTATCTAGTCTAGCGGTGACACTTGAACGAGTCAGATTGAATTTGTTCAGATTGAAAATAAGTTGATAAAAGATTATCAAAACCTAATCCGTCCATCTTTAATGCGAGTGATAAACGGGTTGCATCATCAAAAGTGAGTTTTCAACCCGTATTATGGGTTAAAAATGATTGAATTTGACCCATTGTATAAATGGACGGACTGAATACAAGTTGATCACAAACTGATTAGATGAGTTTGAACAAAATTGAGTTGAAATTGCCATCACTATTGTTCTAGTCTAACCTTGAAAAGTCTAGAAGTCCTTATCCATCCAAAGAAAGTTATGAATCTGACTCTTTCATTGATCCATCGAGGGGGAAAAAAAATCTTTGATCGGTTCCATTGTATAGATCGGTTAAATTTTGATTTATTAAATATATATATATATACCAATATTGACGCTCTTTACACAAGCTGAAGGTTCAGCACGGCGGTTAAGGGGTTGCAAAAATTCTTTAAGAGTTCGATCCTAGCTTGTGACATGCTTATATTTTCATGTGATGTACTTTTCTTTTAAATTGTTTATTTTAATTAAACGCTCTATAACTATATAAATATCTAAAATTTTGTTTAAATCATAAATTTTACGCTATTTTTTAAAATTGTGTATTCAACCATATAATACACATTAATGGATGGAGGGAGTGATGAATATCAATATGGAAGGCCAATTTTTTTTTTTTCCTTTAATAGAAACGAGTTGGAGTATCTGAAGAGAGAACAATGAAACGCCTAATAAGGTTTTACTGCAAGGCACCGGAGCAACAATCTCTATCTTTAGAAAGATTCCTCGCTACAGTGTATGCTCTATCTTTCTATATTATAATAAGTAGTATTGCCTTTCTCCCAATTTATGTAATACATTTTTTTTTATTCAGTCTCCAAAAAAATGATACTCCCTCCGTCTCATAATAAGTGTCATGTTAGCCAAAAAAATTTGTCTCATAATAAGTGTCACCTTAGGAAACCAAGACATAAATTGACTAGTTTTTTCCAATTCTACCGTTAGATAATAAAGTAACATCTAAATGATGATTGAAAAAGACACATAATATTTTGGTATTGTTGGATTCCCAATGTCAAAAGATTTACTTCTTGTGCATGCTCTAATCAATAGGTAAAAATAATTTATTTTTATTATATATAGGTAATTTGGTAAACTTGACATTGCATAATTGGTTTCTTAATATGCGTGTTTTTGGCTAAGGTGACACTTATTATGGGACGGAGGGAGTACATTTCTTTCTTTGGCAATAATTTAATTTTAAATTTTACCTTTTACGCTTAACGAGATGATCTATAACCACACAAATATCTTTGACTTATTTTAGACTACAAGACTCAAAAGTCTTCCTTTATTTCTTAAACTCCGTGCTCAATTAAATTATATAACATAAATTAGGACGGAAAGAGTATGTGTGAGTAGAAATTCAAAATTTAAATTTGATAATGTTCAATCTTTTGAAATATTTAGGTTGACTATATTATTGTTATTGTATCGAAATCTAAAGTTTGATTCAATTCATAAAAAGGAATTGCAGTCGTCTCAATTCGAGTAATAGAAAGAATGTGTTTCACGCTGAAATAGTGTCCGGCGATGTTTTAGTTTCATTGATTTCCTCCAAAAGAAAAAAATCAAAAAGAAATAAAGCAAGGAGTCACTACTAGAAAAAGGATATTTTTTCCGCAGATATTCAGTGGAAAATTTGTACTACAAAATATAATTTTTCTATCTTATTCTCACCGAATCAACTAGGTGAAAAACAGGTGAGAAATAAAAGAATTATCAAACGTTATAAACTTTCTTATTTTTCATGTGAAAATACTACTATTTAAATTTTTTCCACTAACAATCAGTGGAAAATAGCAACTAAATATTTTTCAGTGAAAAATCAATGAAAAAATAGAGTTTTTTTATTAGTGAGTTGATGAGTATCATCCAATGCATTTCTTCTAACGCTTATAATAAGTCGAAAGGGCATTTGGATGTACTTATGTGAAGATAATTAAAGGATGACTAATTGACATTTCAAACAAATCAGTCAGGAAGCGCAATGGATGGACTTTTTGGAATCAAACATTAGTGAATGATGATTTCCACTCAAAAAGAAAAAAGGGAATAAGATGATGATGAGATTGGTGATTCCTCCTTAAAAGGGAAAATGGTTTATTGACTTTTGTGTTAGTATACTCAAAGTTAAGTGATTTTTGTGTTAAAATCGATAGTTAAGTGATTTTTGTGGGGAAAAAAATGATAGTTAAGTGACCATATGTAAAATTTACCCCACTTTTGGTCTATCTAGTCTAGCGGTGGCAATTGATCGAGTTGGATTGAATTTGTTCAGATTAGGGGTGGCAAATGGGTGGGTTTGGTTTGATCGAAAATGGTTTAAACAAAAACGGGTTGGGTTTCAAACCGCCCATATTTCATGTGGGTAAATATGAATTGGGTGATAAATGGGTGGGTTGGTTATGGGTTAGCCCATATTATACAACTGTAATATTATTGCAAGTGTAATGTCTAATTTTTTTTTTCTTTTGTCAAATTAAATTTTTTTTTTTCATATATTCATAATTGATATTATGAAATAGAAATTTCAGGGGTGGGGAGGTAATTTTTTTCCCCTATTTTTTATAAAAGTAAAATTTATGAAATTGATTTTTTTATTGGGGGGGGGGGGGGGGGGGGGGGAGCGTGGTGGGGGTTAAGCGGGGGGGAGGAGTGGGAGGAAGAAAAAAAAATTTCTCATTTTTTAAATTTTTATAAAAGTAAAATAAAGTATATGAAATAAAAAAAAAATGTGTTGGGTTGGGTGGGTGGGGGGTGGGGGTGGGGGAGGGAGTTAAGAAAAAATTTCTCACTTTTTATATTTTTTTAAAGAAGTAAAATAAATTAATAGAAAATATTGGGGGAGGGAGGGAGGGTGGGGCATGGCGGCGTGGTGGTGGGGTAAAAGGGGTTGGGGTGGGAGGTAAGAAAGAAATTTTTTATTTTCAAAGAATGAGTTGTTATTGGGTGTAGTGTGTTACATGTGGACACTATATTTACTCATATTTCTTGATATTTTTATGGGTTAAAAAGAGCCTTTAGCCCATATTTACCCATGACCTAACTTACTAAAATATGAGTTAAATGAGCTAATTTTCTAAATATGAGCTCAAATTACCACCTCCTAGTTCAAATTGAAAATAAGTTGAGAAAAAATGATCAAAACCTAATCCGTCCATCTTTAATGCGAGTGATAAACGGGTTGCATCATCAAAAGTGAGTTTTCAACCCGTATTATTATGGGTTTAAAATGATTGAATTTGACCCATTGTATAAATGGACGGACTGAATACAAGTTGATCTCAAACTGATTAGATGAGTTTGAACAAATTTGAGTTGAAATTGCCATCACTGTAATGTTCTAGTCTAACCTTGAAAAGTCTAGAAGTCCTTATCCATCCAAAGAAAGTTATGGATCTGACTCTTTCATCGGTCCATCGAGGGGGGAAAAAAATCTTTGATCGATCACTTTCTAAGATAATTGATACGTTGGCAATGAAGCTCCAAAAGTCACCATAAATTACAACTTTTTCAATAAAGACTTTGGAAAAGCGATAGTGATTCAGGTTCGTAATTCGACACGTGCAAATAAGAAGTTTATAATTAACATGAGCCGCGAACGTTTATGTCATCACACGTCAAATGAACGTAGTCAGTGGGCGTGCTTAATTTTCATCCGGGTTCAAAAGATCTAAAAGGTAAATATCTGAAGAAGTGGGGTTAATACTCTATATATATCTGAAATAAAATAATTTTTAAGTTTGAAAATCATTTTTAATTTTTTAATGAGGTTGGAATAACCCCTGATATAAGCTTCTTCGCCCCTGAGCGTAGTCATAATATTGCTTCTAGAATTGTCAATTGAATTTCCTTCACTAGAAGATTATATCGTACATAGTTGAATTTTTTTAATGAATCATTTATTATATCTTGTTAAGGCAATAAAAGCTTTAGGTATAGTAACAAAATTATGAGTTTGATTCACAACTATGGAATTTTAGCATTTTATTTTAAAAAAAAATTCCTTGTCTCCAATCCTGAACCCATGCCTCGTAGGATAAACTAAGAATAAAAGCAAAGGAAAGATGGTGTTGACTGTTTACCTAACTCAGGTCATGCATTGAAGCCACACATGACATTTTCATAAGTAGATGTTGTAACTGTACCGAGAGTTATGATGAGATGGATATAGTTTTTTAATCTTTAACTAGTAATTTCGAGTTTGAGTCTTAGTCAGAGATTTCCGATTCGAGCCTTTCCTCTTTAATGAACCTTGTGATGCGAATTAAAAATAATCATGTCTCTAAAGCGAATATCGGACACGGGTGAGAAGTTAAAAAAAAAAACTTTGCTACAAAAATACTGTTATGGTGGAGGCCGGAGGAATGAGATATTCAGCGAATTGGGAATTGCTAGTCGACAAAACATGAAAGCGACGCAACTACGCGTTATAGATTTCTAAATATATAAAAATGCAAGTTTCGTTTCGATTTTGGACCATGTACTATAATTAATCTTCGTTATGAAACAGACAAAGATCCATGCGCTTTTTTGGTTAAGACACTTATTCATGATTATAATGACTTCGTACTAAATTAGGGCGAAAAAGCACATACAACACGTGGGGAAATAGAAGACGGCAACTCTAATTAGCAGCATGTGTTCTCACTTTGTATCGTGATTTTATATTTAGTATAGCCCCAGTTTTATGTTCCCACCTACATTTAACAACAATTGCAATCGTGTTATCCTTTTGGGAATTGTCGTTTTCGTATAAGGAATTCCGTCTTGAAATTTATTCCTCTAATCTTTTATCAGCCAAGTATACATTATGCGAAATATTTCCTGTTCTATGGGAAAAGATAATGCCATATTAGTTGTTAAAGTATATCCCACCACTAGTCACAACCATACAGACAATAGCAGAAGCAAAAATTAGAAACCTTCTGATTGTCAAGATCGACAATTTAAATTGTACGATTTTGAGCCCTTTGGCTTATGAAATTCTTTGAAAGCAGTTATAAGCTGTTTTTAAGATTTTTTGAGTGTTTGTTGGTAAGCATAAGCGTTCATTTTATGTTTAAAATAAGTCTAAAAAAATAAGTTGGGCAGCTCAACTTATTTTTTTTTTTTTGACTTATAAGCTCTTATAAGTTGTTTTTTTTAAGCCAAGCCAAACGGCGCCTTAACTAAAGAAGAGGAAGTATGGAAGGAGGAAAAAAATCGATAGGAGAATTTGGTTAGGGAAGAAATGCTTAATTTCTTGAAATTGACTTAGTTACAATTTTACAATGTCACCCTTATTTATATTTGTATGGAGATGGTTCTAGATATTGTTTTAAACTTTTAGGCACGTATATAAGAAAAATCTAGTTAACCGTATCTTCTAACAAGACTCTAGAACATCTAGATATATCTTCAAATTAACTACTTAAGATATTATACATAGGTTATTCTAGAAATTTTCGAAAAATCAACTTATTTTTTCAAAAACCCCTAGATGGAACTCATAGTTGGATTCATAATTTGAACTTTATGGTTTGAATCTGAAATCCTACCACATCTCATCAAAATATAATCACTTGAATTGATCGAAATCTATTATTTTGTACTTATTTAGTTGAATTTTTAACACATACACAATATTTAGCTAAAATTATTGGTTCGGACCAACGAGTAACTTAATTATTCACTACATAATTAACATACCCCTTTCGGCTCTGTAAAGATTTATGCACCATAAGAACGATTTCATAACCATTGTTCAATGGAACGATTTCCACAATTTGTGATTCAGTACTAAAGATAAAGAAAGTAAAAAAAAGACCTGCATTTTACGTCCGTCATCATTTTTCTATATTTCATAGCGAAAGCGGGAATAAGAATGACACTTCAATAACATTGTGTTGAACAACATTTCTTTTGCTCTTCTTTATTTGCTTTTTTTTTTGTTTTTGTTTTAATGTCTTAAAAAAATGTTGCAAGACTTTTCAAGAAGTTGTTTCAGGCCATTACAAAAAGCTAGTCTCAATCTGTCTGCGTGAGCTGCTTGCAAGCTTGCTTGATTTATTATCTTCAGGGAGCTGCTCTAACTTTTCAGGAAGCTAATTTCAAGTTGCTTGTATGAACTTAAACTGTACTTTATAAGCATAATGATGTGGCCTTTACAATTTACACACCACGGTGTATAAGGAACCATGTTAAGGTGAAAAGAATTTACAGTTTTTTCGAGTAAAATCAACAGTAAGATATTGCGGGCAATTTGCACGATTGCCCTTATACGGGGGTGGCATTTAATTTTTGCTCCTCAAATTCTTTGCTCTTTAGTTTTCTTGTAAAATATAGCTCGAGGTTAAGGTTTTCAATCGAACAGTTAAAAATCGTAAATTAGGCCTATTAGGGCAAAAATTAGGCAAACTTAAGCACTTAAAATTAGGCCTCAAAAATTAGGCAAACTTAAGCATTTTTTAAATGATGGGCAAAATAATTTTGAGGGACAAAAATTCGCACCTTTAGCGAATTCGACGAAAATATTTTTTTTTTGTTTTTTACTAAGGCGAGGGTTCAAATTGATGGTCTTTAATTTTTACCCTTCGGGATATTTTAGGTTCGAACCTCGGCTCATTTTTTTAAATGAAGGACAAAATGATTAAGGCAAACTTTTACCCAAAAGTAGGTCTATTCGGGCAAAAGTTAGGACAAAAATTGTAAAATTCCTTACCTTTGAATGCCCAATAAACTCTGCAAAAAAACTTTTTTTTTTTTTGTACGGATTGCCCTTTAAAGGATAAAATTAAAGGTCAATTTAATTTGCAAGCGCCTTTGAAGGACGATCGTGCCAATGACCAAAAAGATGGTCTTTAAAAATGACCTAATAATACGCCTAATACCTCGGATAAAATATAGAAATGAGCCTCAGCTTAAGCATACTTAATTTGGAGAAAAAAAAGGAAAAAAAGGAATTTCGAAATTTTTGGAGCCTCAAAATTCCTTTTTTAATTTCAAAAGATGTTTAGTGTGATCTTCATTCAAAAATTTCTATAAACATTTATTACTGTACTTAATTGAATGTACACGTCACTCAATTTCTTCTACTATTTTATGAAAAGTGATTAATGCTTTTTCTATTTCAGATTTTTGTTTGCAAACTTTTCCCAAAAGTAGGTCTATTCGATAAATTTGTGTTATAAAAGTTAGATAATTGTCTTAAAAAAAGAGGTTTGTATTAAAAGTCATGAACCATTTTTTTTAGTTAAAAAAAAAAAAATGCGGTTTGCCGAAACTAACATGAACTTTATACCAAACTCAATTTTATATACTTTTTTATACCACTAATTTGATTTTTTCTAGAAACCTAACATGAATCATTTATGCATTCATACTACCGATTTTTACGATTTTTGTTTTTAATTTTGTACCGTAATTTGTTTTCCATAAACCTAACATGTGACTTTATACAAAATTTATACGGTTATATACACATTTATACCGACTTTATACAATTTTTATCGATATAAAGGATAAATAATTAAAGACACCAGAAATCGTTTGAGGGGAAAAACAAAAAAGGATTTACATTTTTCAACATTGAATTTTTGAAGGACAGTCGTGCCAATGATCTTCCCATCAAAATTGAGCAAAAAAAATGGATATTAGGAAAGGATATGAAATTCATTGTTGAATTTAGCAAAGAAAAATGTATGTTTAAGAATATCAACGATATTGTTCTTTCTCCACCAATAAGCTAGGATGAAAAATCTATTGAATGGGGATGGAGAAAAACATGAATTGGAGCTTTCAGGAAAATCCCAGAATATAAAGCTACTGGGTGTTGGGGGAAGCCTTTTTAATTTTCTATGCCTTTGTATATGTTTCTAATTTTTTTGAGCCTAAAAGTTGCAATCATTTTGCTTATTATGTATATATAGCCCCAAACAGTAATTCCACAGAGTTTCAATTCCATATGCAATATAGACCAAGAGCGCCGAGTGCCCATTGGAATTCGATAAAGTGCAAGTTTAAAAATGTAAACACTCAAGTGGAATGAATTTTTACGAAACCAAATAATTCAAAAGTAGTTGTCTGTTGTGAGTCCTAGTAGGTAACCTAGAAATTAAGGATGATAGGCAACCTACAAGAAACAATTAAACTATACGGAAAATGACAAAATTATTTATATATTCAGCCTATAATGTAATCTAAAAGTTAGGACTTAAGAGGTGGCAAAATTAGAGATCTATGGAGGGGAAGTTAGAAGCATTAGACAAGAAGATTAAGGAGAAAATATAGCAAAAACAGCAAGGAAGAAAAAAAGAAAAGAGAGTAAAATTGCACGTGTTTGCATGTGTTCATAACATGTTTCATGGATCAGCAGCCCCACATTCACAAAGTTCTTTTTCGGAGAAATGGGATCATCATTGCTTCCAAGAATCCGTGTGAAAGCTAGTTGTGTTAATACGATCAAAACTGTGTTTATATCAGAAAAATAAATGCGTAACATGTATTTTTATATATAAACAAATAAATGCATAACATGTGTTTTTATATGTAAATTTACTTAATTATTGTTAATAATATATATTTTCACTTTATTAAACTTGACTGTGTAAGATGATACGGTTTAATATAAACATTAGATGTGAGTAACTTTTTAACGTGATGAAATATTACTTCTTTTAAAATGAGTTTAAATTCTATAAACTGATAATACCCTCCGCTTGTAAATAAATGGTGTTTTAGGTTTTTTTTTTTTTTTTTCAAAATAAGTTGTGCTTTAGGATTTCAACAAGAAATTGCTCTTATTCTTCCAAAATTAACCTCATTTACATAATCAAGAATCATTAAGTAGCTTTTGTAGAAAGAGGTAAAATGTATTAGAGGTAAGTTAGTAAAAACACTCCTAATTTTCTAAGAGATGAAAGCTCTTATTCTTCCAAAATTAAATTTACATAATCAAGAATCATTAAGTAGCTTTTTGTAAAATGTATTAGAGCCTAAAAACACCACTTATTTATGAGTGAGTATATTTATAACAACATATAAGCCTTTGTAGAAATCTTACATGATAATTTGAAAAGAAGAGAAAAAACGTGCTTCCATCAGTTTTTAACTATATTGATAGCGCTAAAAATGTTTAACAATTTTTCTGTGCATACAACTTAAAACCATATTATTAGCACAAAAGAAAACTTAAAAACCATATTAAATACACCAATCTCTCATACCAAATGATGAAACTAAAAAGGCAAAATAAAATCAAAACAATCAATATAATCAAAACTAATAAATCTAACAAGTCAAATTTAATTTGATTTGCATGTTTAGTAAAACAACGAGTAACTAATTTCAATAATCAACTCAAACCGAACTACAAATTGTTTTTTGACTTTTGACTTTTACATTAACTTGTATAGCTTTCACTAATTAAAATAGAGATTTTTTCCAACGATATTCAGTGAGAAATTTATGCTATAAAAAATGATTTTTTTCACCTCATTCTCACTAAGAAAACGCATGGTGGGAAACAGGTTCCTATTGAAACGCTTGGAAACTTTCTAATTTTTCTATATGAAAATACTACTATTTAGGTTTTTTCCACCGACATTCCGCGCGAACTAGTCACTGAACATTTTTCCGTGAAAAATCAGTGGGATAATTGAAATTTGCTTCTCTTGTAAAGAAAGACCCAGTCATTGTGCTGACTGTGTTATAGCTAACACCATTGTATTCTGTGTTTTGATGTCTAAGGTCTATGGTAATCTTTTTTTATTTTTTTATTTTTTATATATATATATACTGGATTAGGTGATGCCTAATCCCCACCACTATGGTGGATCTCTTGATTATTTATTTATTTTTAAATGCCGTTCGGCAACAGTCCACGTTGCGGCTTTTAAGGCATGCGGCGGAATTAGGGCGTTGGCTTAAATTTGGTCCCCTCTTTATGAAACAGTGATAGCCCCTTCCTTAATTCCCCTGCTCCCTCTCTCCAAAAAAGATTGATATTTTTTACTTTTGGAGAATCAAATTTTTTAATTTTATCATGTTTTTAAATATAAAATCTTTAATTTTTTTAGAAATAAAATTTACATAGTTGGAAACTATGTAAGAATTACTATAAGTCACCATGATTAATAATTTAAAATATTTAAAAAATAGAAAAATTAGTACCATCGTCAGTTAACAACTCGCTATTTCTAAACGAAAAGTGTTAATCTTTTTGGATGGAGGGAGTATTTTTTTTTTCCTGCTTTTTGTTGCTTTAATCAAATCAAATATCAAAATGGACAATTGGACATATCCCGTCAAAACATTCTGCTGTTTTGTAGCATTCTTCTCTATACCATTAATGACCAGATTCTGCTTACCTTGTTGACGTTGACACACCACCTCTTTCAGTTTGAAATTACCAATTTACCCTGCTTTTCATCCTTTTATTTATCAGATCAGACTTACCCTCGGTTATACTAATGATGGCAATGATCGTGAAGGGAGAGGTGATGTTGGTGCGGGAAGAAATGGCGTATGGGGTAGATGGTTAAGTGCTTTATAAGAATATGACATGTGTCTTTTTTACCTTATCGGGTTACAAGATTACGTCGTATTAGGTGTTCGCCTTTGACAACCTTAATAGAGAAAGAGTATATTTGAACCATTTAACGTTAGGGAAAGCGGATTCGGTGATTCTTGTGTGTTACCATATCAAATTAAAAAATATAAAGAGACAAAAAAAAAAAAAGAACCTACGAGTGACCAAGGGATTTGAACCCTGGACCAAAAGAAGCAAGTCTTTAAAGGTTTCTTTTTTGCCACTGAACCAATAACACACTTTGCTAATGGGTTCCCAAGTCGTATTTCATATATATTTACTAAATTTTTCAATATAAATACAGGATCCGAACAAATACATGGGGGTTCCTGGGAAACCCCTACTATGCTAAATCCGCCGCTGGTTAGGGATATTCTTGGACCGTAGTATAATGAAGGGTAAATTTGATCTTTTTTGCATATTACAGGGACAAATTTAACTCTTTTCCCTTATTTATTTATACAATATTTAAAAAAAAAAAAAATTGGACATTTTAAGATATGTCTAATTCGTGAATCCTGATGAGTGGAGTATGTGGTGCATGTGACTTTCCCCCACGTCTTAAGAGTTTAGATCCAATGAGATCTTCATTATAGTCAATTATCAAGCAACCATAGGTCCATAGTTGCACGTTTTCTGCGGTTCTCAAAATGTTCAAAGTAAGAGATAAACAAAAAGTTCCATCCACATGCAATATAATTCTTACACATGTTGACACATTACCTCTCTACTTTTTCTAGGACGCGCATTCAGTATGAACAATAGAACATGAAACTTAGGTTTACTCATCCTTATTCTTAATTAAAACCAGAATCCCCTCGTGTTAATGTTGCACTAATTGATAAATTTTTAGTTTTAAATGTGGACTCAGGATTGAACTTTTTAAATTCTGAATTTTCTATTAAATTCATAGCTCATTTAGTTGAACCCGTACATAATAATGTATCTCCCCTGCCTGTCACAACGAGTTGGAGTGAAGGCTGCAATGCAACTCTTTTCTTGAGACACACACAAAAACCTAATAAACATTTAAACCAACTTCTTGAACACACAAAAGCCTAAAACCAACTATATATGATAATATAAACTATTGGAGATCATGAAAAGATACGATCCCATTCACACATTGCAAAGGGAATTTCGTTTTGTACATTTTGCAAACAAATGAACTAATTAATCACCCATTGGCTTATACATATATCGATGACGAAAGCCATGTATCGTTATGAATGAACTGCAAATGAA
The DNA here is from genome assembly GCF_029784015.1 of Lycium ferocissimum. NCBI lineage: Eukaryota > Viridiplantae > Streptophyta > Magnoliopsida > Solanales > Solanaceae > Lycium > Lycium ferocissimum. The sequence continues at coordinate 35,201,169 of NC_081352.1, read as the reverse complement.
CGATATTATGACTTGTTATGTAAGGCTACAAATTCTGACTTCATTTCATTTAAACTTTGTGGCCAATCAAATAGCTAGGTTCATATAAATGAGAACAGATGGAATAGTAATTGAATATATATGTTCTAGTCATGTTTTGGATTTCTTTTCTAGGTTTAAACTGATATCCTGGTCAACTTCTAAGTTGAGACAATTAGGATTATTAGAGAAAACAACCAACCAGCAAACACACATAGGTGACGTATATAGCAAGTAGATTCATGAGCTGCAAAAAGAATAATAAAATGAAGCTTTCACATCCAAGAAATATAAAGTCGCCAATATTAATTTTCTTCTTTATATATATTGAAGTCGTACTCAAACATGGTCCAACGTGGGAGCTGTCCTATGGATCCCAAATCTTGTCGTGTTTGAAATTAGTGACTTACATTTTTAAATATCAAATTCAACTTGGTTGGGTTTGGTTGACAGTTGATTACTGCGATAGCTATTTCTCGCGAACTCATTAACTGTCAATATCTACCATTTATTTCTTAGTTTTCCTATTTCATTTCCAAAGTTTTAAAAAGGAATATAGTAATTAATTGCAAATGCAGATTAAGGGTCCTGATAAGTCAGACCAAACACTATTATCACTCCAGTACCATTAAGTTGCTATCAAACGCCGTGCCCCTAAAGATTATGACTAAGCATTCATACGTTAGTCAAATCAGACTTTTAAGGTTTTTTTTTTTTTTTTTAAATAGTTTGAGGAACACCAAATGTACTTCTAAACCAAACTAGCCAAGTGTTTCTCAATTAAGGGATTTTCCGCTTATAAACACTTTTGATTTGATTACATTTTTTACTATTTTATTCATAATATGTTCTTTTGCAATTTTTGAAATATTCTTTCCTAATTTTAAGGATGCTTTTTACTCAAAATGTATTTTGGTAACTTAATTAACAAAGAAAGTAGTATTATCTAGTGTGACAATATAATGATATGAAGCTTAAATGAAATAGCGTCGATTCATATAGCTCATCTTAAATTATTTTAAATTGAAGCTAGCGTAGTTGTTATTGTTGTTAAAATTAACATAAATAATTGTTTTATAAACATTCCATAACATATCGAATTAGTTTTAGCACTATACCTTATGTTTCAATTGAAAGGGTCAAATTTTCCCTTTTAACTATT
>NC_081352.1:35172239-35199889 GCF_029784015.1 Lycium ferocissimum | reverse complement strand
CTTTTCCCCTTCATATAAAATATTTTTTTTAAACCAATTTTTTTTAATTTAATATCAACCAATAAATTTTAATAACTTTTTTTCAAATAAAAATAAATTTATGCTTGTTTTCGTTTGTCTATTAGATAGTTAAATTAACCAAATTTATATAAGGGTCCCAAAAGTGGCTAGACTATCATTTATTATAGTATTTAAATAAAAATTCATCATAATTAAAGGAAAAAGACGGGTGAATTGTCGGAATATAAACTAAAAGGGGCATTATAGGAATATAAAATAATCATCATCTGTCACGCGCGTTCAAGTCTCATCAACGTAAATATCGAACGAGTCCAGTTGCCAGAAACAACACTCTGCTTTTCCCTCTTTTAATTCATTTTCCTCTCTCTCTTAGCAATTTCCAAACACGGTCTTAACCAAATTCCTTCCTTTTTTGTTCATCTCAAAATTCCTTACTTTTTGTTACTTACTTCTCAACGTTGCTAGTAGTAGATCCTTGTTCATCACACTTTGTAACTGCTTCACTCAACGTACAACGGAAAAATGTATCTTACACTTTGTCACCTGAAAATTCCTCTTTTGTTGAGTTTCCTTTTTTGCTTTTCGCTTTACTGTTTGATGATCTGTACTAGTATTATGCTTTCTGAAATTTAGCTTTTGTATGTATATTTTCATTTTGATCTGTTGTTTGGTTGTACACAACTGTACAAACAAAAGGAATGGAACATTTGCGTCGTGTTAAAATAGTTGTAAGCTCAGTGATATTTTTCTTCTGTTGAAGTTGAAACTGTCAATTTTTCCGGCGTGCTTTGACTAAATCTAGATTTTGAACTTCTACTTATGTTCTGTTTGGCAAAATCGATTATTGTCTTGCAGTTTATGGCAATTACTGGGAGGCATGTTAGAGTATGTTTAGTTAACAAGCAAGGTTAATCTCTTAAAGCATGTTTTTTTTTTAATTTTCTTCTCGATACAATTTTTCAAAAATTATTTGGTAAATCGTAACCTATACTAATTTCTCTTTATGACCATGGAAATGGAGATCCATTTTAGGATTAAAATTTTGTATATTACTATTTTTCTTGACTCTTGTATCGGGATGAGATTAGTCCAAATGGAACTTCTTAATTTCCGTTACTTCCTTTTCCGAACTACTTTGAACTGTTTTTGCTTGAGCTGAGAGTCTATCGGAAACAACCTGTCTACCTTTACAAGGTAGGGGTAAGGTCTTCGTACACTCTACCCTCCCCAGACCCCACCTGGTGGGATTACACTGGGTATGTTGTTGTTGTTGTATATGGCTGATCTCGACTAGTTTGGGATTGTTGGAAGTTGTTGTAGTGGCTTTTTTTTCCCCTCTTGACTCTTAAGTGCAAAAAATGCTTGGGCGACCAAGTGCAGAAGTTAACTAGTTTTAATTTCTTACAGCTATTTCTCGATGGGAGCAATGCTTAGGTAGCTGAGGATCGAAGAAAGAGATGGAGAAGGAGTCATCTGGATTAATTATAGGCATTTCAATTGGAGTGGTTATAGGAGTACTATTAGCTATAACTGCATTTTTCTGCTTTAGGAGGTACCATAAGAGACGTCCTCAGATAGGGAATAGCAGTTCTAGGAGGGCTGCCACTGTTCCTATTCGTGCAAATGGTGTTGATACTTGTACAGAATTATCAGACTCTTCAATTGGTACTGAGTCGCCAAAATCTATCCAAAATGGCATGTCAATGTGGCTTGGGGGCCGCAGGAAGACGTCTGTGGTTTCTGCATCCGGTATACTCGAGTACTCCTACAAGTATGTATTGTGACAAAATGAAAAGAGTGTTATGAACTTGAGCAGTTTTGCTATGACTACTATTTATCATCGGAGAGCTTGTTTAAAATCAGTATTTATACTAGCGTTATAGTTGCTTCATACACCCGAAGAATAAAATAGAAGAATCCTAGCAGATCCAAACTTCCCTTTCATAGCACCACTTTTACCTACAATATTTGCCATAGCAGAAGTGAAGCATTCTTTTTTATTGTCTCTTTATCACAGACACTGTCATTGACCGTATAACTTCAAAGATTGTCCATCCAATGTCAGGCTACTTTTAAATTTTTATGTTTCAGAATTCCGAACAATGTACTGTTTGGATGTGGTGCAAAACTAGGATTTTCCAGTAGCAAGACTTAGCATCTTCGACCCATGGCAATATCCTATTAATGTGTTTGAGTCGCTACATTGCTTGCAATTCCTTTCGTACTATTTAACATAAATTACACTCTTCAATGAATAGACCTTGCATCTTAGGGCCATGACTATCTGCTGTAATGCTTTTGATTCATAATTGAGACGAATGATCACACACTACTGATGGGCAGGGATTTGCAGAGAGGAACCTACAACTTCACCACGTTGATTGGTCAAGGGGCCTATGGTCCTGTTTATAAAGCTCAGATGAGTACTGGTGAGACAGTTGCTGTCAAAGTGCTTGCAACTGATTCTAAACAAGGGGAGAAAGAATTCCAAACAGAGGTACTCTAAACATTACAGAAGTATTCTTTTCACAATGTTTTCCTGTGTGTTTGACAAGTCAACTTGATCAAACATTTGTTGTCATTTTGACAATCTTTGGGAATGTGCAAATGTCAAGCAAGCTCAAAGTTAACATATGGAAAAGCCAGTTCACCAAACAACCAGTTGATAAATATGGGGTAGTCGTGGAACATGCTAAATAAATTTACCTACTTTCTGTGCTTCGTAAAAATGTTTACCTTAAATCATGAGATATCACTTAGATAACATGGCAGTGTTACAAGCCCAAGTGATCTTTAACAAATATCTGGTTTACAGACAAAAGTAAAGGGGATATTTACTTCAACTCCCCTCATATTCTGATTCAGTAGCTGGTGAAGTGCTTGCAACTGTTCCTAAGCAAGGGGGACAGGAACCCTCTAAAGTCCAAACATGTACAATGTTTTCTCTAAATGTCACAGCACACTAAAAAAGGTTAGGCAAATCTTAGCGTTTGAAAGTTAGCAAAATTGTTCATCCAATTGGGTTCTGGATATCCTCTGAGCCTCTTTCTTTTATTCGTATTTTGTGTTAAACCATGTGTCATGCTTTAATAGCTGAACTACCTTCTATATTGTAAAGCTTTTAAAATTAAATTGACTTCCAGCTTCTTTTATTTCCACAGGTCATGTTACTGGGAAGGCTACATCATAGAAACCTGGTGAATTTAGTTGGATACTGCGCAGAGAAGGGTCAGCATATGCTTATCTATGTTTATATGAACCGAGGCAGTTTGGCTTCTCACTTGTACGGTATGCTATTGAGAACTCTTTTTGATGTCTTAGCAGCAAGAGAAAAAGAATTCCGTGAGAGGCTGTTGTGAACAAGGCATTTTCCTGCGACATTCTAAAATTGAAAAACATTCTCTGATTGGATGATGCTGAGGTTACCAAATATTGCGTGCCTGTATGTTTATTTTTCACCTCAAATATGTGCATTGAGTAACATATATCGGCCATCCTTTGGTTAAGGCAACAATTTCAAGAAGTTAGTTTGCAGTAAATGGAACTATATTTATATAGGTAAACTAGATTACTCTGTTTATCAGTTCACTGCCACCAAAAGCAAGTTTTGAGTGTAGTCAGTCTTGTGCTAACCCACTGAATGTTCTGCAGTGTAGAATTGAGCTCCTTTCTGAACAATAATTTCTCCTATTCGTGATTGACTCCATCTGTAATTAATCATTGAACCCTTCAGTCATTTATTTAATCAGCTCATAGCAAGGCTCCCTTAGGCCGAGCTTAGCGCTGCTGGTTCATGACACTTGTGGTTGCACATATACTGAATACTGGGGATTGTTTATGTGACTATTAAACAGATATCGCACCTACTCAAATTGGAAATTCTCCTTCGTACAGATTCACAATACACCGACATTTGTCTTTTGACTAGCATATCATGTACAAAAAAAAAAAAAAAATTATGTACTCATCCAATCAAAGTTTTCATATCAATGTAAAATGTTGTAGTATAGCTAGATATTTGTGTCCAGGATAACTTCTCACACGCATGATCATAAGTTACATAGTATTTTAACAACGGAATTACTTTGACAGATGAAAAGCTTGAACCGTTATGCTGGGAATTGAGAGTTCAAATTGCTCTGGATGTGGCTAGGGGCTTAGAGTATCTTCATGATGGGGTAATCTTTTCCCATAGCTTGCATTTAATTGCTGACACATGATTAGTGACCAGTCTCTCTTCTGTGTAGAGGATCCTTGAAATAAGCACAAAATACCGTTCATATACAACATACATTTTTTGGGACCTCAATTTCTGAATCACGTGTCCTAGTGGCAACTCTCCTGCTACCATATATTGATGAGTCCACTCACCTCTTTCTTCTTTGTCATTTCCTTTTTCAGGCTGTTCCTCCAATTGTACACCGGGATATTAAATCATCAAATATTTTGTTAGATCTGTCAATGAGAGCCAGGGTATGCATATTTCTTATTTCTCTCCAAAAGTAAACGAATAGAAATATATTTATTTGGTTTTGATAATAATGAAATGGCAAGACTTTGAGGCGGTCATACTGAAGATTATGACCATTCTGAATTTATCATAATGAAAATGTAAGAGCCATTTTGGGCTAATGCTGAGCATAATTGCGATCTTGGGTTTAATACATAGGTTGCTGATTTTGGGCTGTCAAGGGAAGAAATGGTCAGTAAACATGTATCCAACATCCGTGGAACATTCGGATATCTTGATCCTGAATATATCTCAACTAGGTCCTTCACTAAGAAAAGCGATGTTTACAGCTTTGGGGTCTTGCTATTCGAACTTATTGCTGGTAAAAACCCTCTTCAGGGGCTTATCGAGTATATTGAACTAGTAAGATCTCTCTCTCTCTCCCCTCATTATGTAATGTGAAAATTTGTTTTTTTTTTTTTTTGACAATATATGGTTAGAACTAAGGGTCCGTGATTTCTTGAACATATAACATCTTTTATTTGTCTATATGTTTCTAAACCCATTCCATGATATAGAATCTTATCTCCAAATGATTAATGATTGCAGGCAGCCATGACTACAGATGGAAAAGGCGGATGGGAGGAAATTGCAGATTCCCGTCTTGATGGGAAGTATGATCTGCAAGAGCTTAATGATGTAGCAGCACTTGCATACAAATGTGTGAATCGTGCCCCCAAGAAACGGCCTTCCATGAGGGACATTGTGCAGGTTCTGTCAAGGATACTCAAGTCTAGACACGAAAGAAAGCGTCACAAGCGTTCTTCATCTGCAACAACAGAGGAGGTTACCATCAATGTTGAACAACTAGATCATCGGAGTCCAATCTCTGGACACCGACGTGTGGAATCTATGGACAGCACAGCTGACTCATGTGAAGTTTAACTCAGTTCTTCCATTTGTTTATTTTTTTGGTTACTTCTCTCTTCTTTTCATCTTGTAAAATTGGTCAGGTTGTTAGGTTCTCCATTTACAACACACTTTTGTGTAGGTGAGTTTGATTGGGATACGTAGGTTGTGATATAGTCCGAGTGTAAGATAGTTCCCAATTTTGTTAAATTTTTGTAAATTGGCGTGGAAGGTAAATGAATGGTAGAAGGGGGAAAATCCCAGATCAGTCTTTTTCACTTCTATGAAAGTTTATATCGTCTTCGACAGCCAAAAATATCTTTTTGTTGGACCTGATTGTAGGATTTATATAGGACTTGCTGGAATTAGCCAAAAACCACCTATGTCATATTGCAATTGGCATCTGATGTTTCGTTAGTACTAAAAGTTGTTTTGGCTCTTAGAAATAATTGATCCTGGCGAGCTAGAATTACCCCAGTTAGACAACGAGCCTAATAAATAATGGAAGTATACGAAAATCGACTTGAACGCCATTACTATCCTTTAATAGCATTTTATGTGATATGGCTGGCCACAAAAATTAAGAAAGAAAATTTGTAACTTAAATACTTTCTTGCCATTCTACCGTGACAAATCGTATCATTGGTTTTTAAGTTTCAAAAGCTTTTTTCTTTCTTAAATTTTGAGGCTAGTCGTATCACACAAGTCATAAAATGCTATTGAGGGAGTTTTTTATTTAAGTGTTCAAGCTGATTTTCGTTATTTTACTAGAGTACTTTTTACCGGCACAAATATTTAGTAACTATACCACCCAAGCTTAAGCAATGAGAAAAAATCATATAACTAATTAGATTTAGCTATGAGATTGTTTAGTTGATTGACCTAATATAATATAATTTGTTTGGTTGCATAATTCTAAGTGTGATTCTTAGTTGCAAAGTGAATTGTTTATTTCCATCGAATTCAATGTTGCTCATTTATGGATGATACAAGACACTTAACCCCGAGAACTCCACAAAGAATTGATGAACTAAATGGTCTATGTAGGAACTCTTACATCTAAATTAATATATCTTGTTCAATCTAATTTTATTAGAAAGAATATAGACATGCTTGGATTCAATTCACATTGTATCTGCTTTATTTTGTAACAAAGTTGATCAGTTTTAGATTTGAATAGGATAATAGAATTACTTAAATTTATTCCCGCAAAATCCAGATTAAGAAAATTGTTCGTAAAAAAAAAAAAAAAAAAAGCGCTCTATTGGGGTTACTAATTACTCATCAAAGCCTAAGCAGATGAAACAAAAATTCAACTAACAAATCAGGTTTCAATACAATAGTGCAAGACAATAAACCACTAGAACTCCACTAAAAATTGATGAACTAAGTGTTGTATTTAGGAACTCTTACATGATTACATCTACATTAATATATCCTATTCAATCTAATTTTCATTAGAAAGAATCAAGATTCAATTTCACTTTTTTATCTTAAGCTATTCCCCAATTGCCAAAAAGGCGAGTTTTAATTGGGCTGGACTCGACCCGTCCAAGGCCCAATTCACTTGGATAGAGAGAGAAGAAGAAGAAAGTTGTGGTTTCCCTTTTATTATCCTATCCTAAAACTCTGTGTGTTATTTCCCACTTTCAGAAAAGGACTTGCAGAAAGGCTTTAGGCAATAATGGCGTTGGCTCTTTCGAGCTCCTTTATTGGTCTCTCCATTTCCTCCTCCAACTCTCTCTTCGGCCAACGTTTCTCTCCTCCTCCTCTGGTATGCTTTCTCACAACTTCCACAAATGAATTGTCTTTATCTCGATGTCAATTGTCCTAATGAATGAATGGTCTCTTCTTGAATTATTTGACTTCTCTGTATTAGGAACAAAGGTATCTATCTAAATTGCACCATCTTTTAGAGATAAATTTGCTGTCATTTTAGTTCTACTACATACCATTGTGGAATTGGCGAATTGCTCCTCTAGTCCGCCATTGCTATCTGAGTCATTTCTTTTATGTTTCTCGGTGTTCTAAGTTTTGATTTTTGGTCTATTTCCTGGTCCGTATATCGGAAACAGCCTCTCTACCTCCCAAGGTAGGGGCTAAGGTCTGCGTACACTCTGCCCTCCCCAGACCCCACTTGTGTGATTACACTGGATATGTTGTTGTTCCTGACCCGTTTAATTGGACGAGTATCTAGCTGCAAGCGGATATTTTAATATAGCCAATGATTCCTCAAAAGGTGTCTTCAAAAAATTCAAGTATATGCTACTAATTGATTAAGAGCCCGTTTGGATTAGCTGAAAAAAAGTGGCTACTTTTTAAGTGCTGAAAGTTATTTCATAAATAAGCAGCTACGTGTTTGGATAAAAGTGCTTAAAGGGTTTTTAGAAGTAGGGGTAGTATTGGAATTAATAAAAAATAGAAGGGATAAAAGGGTAAAGTTGTTGGTCTCCCAAAAAAAAAAAAAAAAGGTTGGGGTTGAGCAACTTCTTGATTTTGGCTTATTTAAGCACTTTTTAACTTAATTTAAGTTGTTTTCTATTTTATCAAATACCCAAATAAGTTAAAAATGGCTTATAAAGCTGGTTTGACCAACTTATAAGCCAATACAAACGGGCTCGTAGTTAATTTCTTAACACATATATAGGATTTGAGTCAAAACTACTGGTTTGTGTTGAACCCATATCATACATCTGCTCCTATATTCCTCGATAATATAAATCGTTCTCATATTGTAGTTATCTTTCAAACATGTTTACAATGAGGGATCACAAACAGTGGTGAATTTGTTGCATAGATGCCCGTAACATCACAAGCAATAGGAAGCAAATTATGGAATGAGATCTGTCTCCAGAAAATGTACTTGCTTTATTCAAGCTAACACTCTTCATTGCGATTGTTGATCCTATCCTCTTTGGCATCAAACTGCAAAGTGGAATAATATTTAGCCACTTTAATGACAATCTCCATATGATGTGCAGGTTACATCAACAGAAGGTCCATGTTTGATTACAGCAAAGGTTGGCATCTTCATTCATTTTCTCTGGTCCTTTAATATGTATGTTGGAGAATACATTTGCTGCAACTACTTTTTTTGGGTCACTGCTATGTGTTCATGCACTTCTTTTCTAACTTATGACCTAATGAGAGAAATGCTCAAACTAACTCGTCAATAGCTTTTAACAATGGCCACCAAATGTTTCTACTGCTGATCTCCAGGAGTAATTGTTACTCCCTCCATCCCAATTTATATGACACACTTTCCTTTTTAGTTTGTCCCAAAAAGAATGTCACGTTTCTATAATTCAAGACAACTTAACTGTAAAATTCCCCATTTACCCTTAATGAAATGATTTATAGCAATACAAATGTCTAATGTTTGTTTTAGACCACAAACTTCAAAATTCCCTTTCTTTCTTAAACCTTGTGCCCATAAATTGGGATGGAGGGAGTACTTGTTAGGAACTGAAATATCACTTGCAAGGGGAGTATGAAACTCTTGTAGCTGAAATAACAGTATCTGTGGTTAGAATTTGCTCTATCATTGAATAAGAGCAATCTTTTTATGTCAATTTGCAGCTTAAGCGATGGGAACGGAAGAAGTGTAAGCCAAACAGCCTTCCAGTACTACACAAAATGCATGTGAAGCTGGGTGATACAGTAAAGGTAATATCTGGTCATGATAAAGGTAAGATTGGGGAGATCACCGAGATCATCACGCACAACAGCAAAATAGTAGTAAAAGAAGTGAACTTGAAAACCAAGCATGTGAAGAGTAGGAGCGAAGATGAACCAGGCCAGATAGTCAAGGTTTTATCTCGACTTCTCTCTTCTCTAACTCCCTGAAAATTGTTTTCTAGCTTTTCTTTTGGTCGTGGCTAGCATTGAAATAAAATTTTGTGTTGATGTTTCAGATTGAAGCTCCTATTCACAGCTCAAACGTGATGCTTTACTCGAAAGAGCAGAAGGTAGCCAGTCGAGTGGGTCATAAAACACTAGACAACGGAAAAAGGGTCCGGTACCTCATAAAAACTGGGGAAATCATCGACAGTGCAGAGAATTGGAAGAAAATCAAAGAGAAGGAGAAAACAACAGAAGCAGTAGCTGCTGCTTCCTAGGAGATTGGCCTGTAAATTCTAGTTTGATTTTGCTATTTTTGAACTTCTTTCATTGTAATATTATGATTCTGTTATCACCTTCACCTTTTTAAACCAGGAACAGAAGAATTTACATTAATGTGCAGAAACCAGCATCAAGATTCTTCCCTTGAGTAATTCTAATTAGTATAAAATATTTATTTTATGTTTTGATATGACATCTTTAAGTGATTACTTGATTTTCGTACGATGAAGTATATACTTTTGCACTTTTTTTTTCTAGACTAGATATTATCTCTTTTGATAAATTGGAAAGATCAGAAAAGTTTAAAATCGTTCATAAGCAACATGGATTAAATTTGGCAGGAGAAGAAATTCCATATCATTGATCGTATCTTCCCAGATTAGCTAATTTATGCTTGTGTTGTGCCCTTTGTTTGCCAAAAGGCCGGCACAGTGGTTTGTCTCCCTCCATATACTTATTAACTTCCAATAAATATTTGCAATCTTCAAAAATAACCCTCAAGCGGTGACATGTATGTCCATAGTGATTAGCTTGATGGTAAATAGACCGTCTGTTTCTACTTCTAAGGTATAATGATATGCTCAAATATACAAGAATCAAATGTAATGCAAGCCATCTACTTCTAAGGTATAATGATATGCTCAAATATACAAGAATCAAATGTAATGCAAACCAAAATGAAAATGTCTTATTAGGATGAAGGTAATAAAGTCTAGTGGGCAGATATGATGGAAATTCATATATGCATCGAACCAATAAACATATGACATTACAAATTCATGTCATAAAGGCCCGTCACAAATAGGCTGGCTAATGGGTATTTTTGTGCAGCCATAAAGGCCCGTCATAGATAAGTTCTTGCTCAAATTCTCAAAATATACTCACTCAAATTTTGCTGGCCTGTTTAATTAGTACAGTATTCAAGTTCCAAGTATTTCAAAGTTGAACCCAACAGGAAGTGTCCAAAAAAGTACTATTACTTGTTTAACTTCTTTTGGGTCGTTGCAATTTAGGCACAATTATGTGACTTTTCTATTAAAAAAAAATAATTTGGTAACTTTTGTGATGCTTAAATAACTTCAGTAAGTTTTTTGTTGAATCTTTTTTTAGTAACTTTAATGATTATCCATGAAACTAATCCGAAAGGGTTATTTTCAGACCATAATCAGTCAGATAGTAACTGCCAAAAACGGCTTTTGGTTACAGAAATTTAGGGTTATTTGGTTATTCTGGTAAAACATTTTGTGATTAAATTTATCCAGTGCTTGACTGTAGGAGTTAGCTAAAACCACGATAAATTTATATCCAAAAACATGAGATTTTCTATCTCATATAGATGATGAGATTCTATCAATGTATCACCTTGTTTAATTTGAACCAAACGGTCCATAATTATTTTACATTTTTTAACAAGTGATTACATTGTTCGTTTAAACTCACGTCAATTAGTATTTTTGTGTCAAAATTGAAAAGAAAAGCATACTAAAAAGTTAGGCATTTTCAAGGAATCGATATGACTGTTAGTTAAGAAAGTACTGTACTATAAAATACTCTTCGTTATGCCACAATTGTGGTAGTATTATTTTTATACCAGTAAATTTGGCGCGGTTATGAGAATTAGTTAGTGAATTTAAAAAATATTTTATACATGTAATCAAGATAAAAGATATAAAATTTTCATACATACACATATAAATTTATGTTCACCTTATGTCATTATAAAAAGAGGAAATCCTACTCATCTTTTTAATCATGTGAATGTCTCAGTGTTTTTTTTTTTTAAATGTTTTTGAATTACAGTGGTGATGAGCTTTATACATAATTGACGATATGAAGACCATTCTAAAACTTCCGTATGTCATTCGAAGTGTCAAAATTCGATTTAAATACTTTTAAAAAGAGATTTGTAGTCCTCGAGTTTAGACAGAATTGATTTAGATTTATTATTTTATTTCTCCTCATTTAGAAATTTTATACTTAACTAAAATTTCTATTAACTTTTACAAACTACATTTTTTTTATAATTTCTTTGATTTTCTTAACATGGAAAGAAGATAAAATCATATGGACACAAATTTTTTATGTTGGAATCAAGTTGCTATTTTCTCACTTTTTTTCTTATTTAATTTTTCTACTTCCCCTCTAATTTGTTCTACATAAAGAAGAAGAAAATTCAAATGGAAATAACACCAGAAGAAAAGCATGCACACATTTCGTTCACTAATTTTGTACGTTAGAAATCAAGTTGCTATTTTTCTCCTTCTCCTCATTTATTTATTTTTTCTTCATTTTTTAAAATCATTTTTTCAGAGCACCTTTCCCGTAATTATAATATTTCTTTTTAACTCTTTTTCTCAACAAAAAATCACACTCTCGAAATAAATATTGTGTTACGACAAATGAGAAGGTAGAAGAAGAAAAAAAATGTTTCAGTGGAATTCTCTAGTTTGGATTCATGATCTATCAAAACCTGAAGTAAAGATGAATATAAAAAGAAACAGATTGTTGGTAGCGTATAATTTTTCAATACCGCAAAAGAACAAACCCAACATTTAATACAAAATTCTCAAATTATAACCCTGAAAATTCAAGTATATCAATATCGTAATAGCCGCTAAAAGACGGACAAAACGAAGAAAAAAGAGTTGGGACACAATTAATTTCGATAATAGATAGAAGATCGAAGCATATTTAATTGAACATAATTCTCAATATTTTTAATCATCATCTCAAAACCACCAAATCTTTTCAGGTCCTAAATGTTTGCCAGAGCAGCGAAAGAACAATAGAACCTACAATCTAAAACTTGCAATAGGGAAAAAGTGACCAAAACGACTAATAATAAAATAAATAAAATCAATATAATACATAAAAAATAACGTAAGCAACAGAACAATCCCAACAAAAAATAAATAATATCACTCATTCAAATTGCTGGAAGAACAAAAGAAATTTTCACTACTCTTATTATATGCAAAAAAAAATGAATTGGGTGAAGAAATTGAAAGAGGCTGATTGGTGCTGATTTCTTTTCTCTAACTTATAAACATAGATCAATTCCTTTTCTTTAATATTAATGAAAAAGTGAAATAGTTATTAGGCATTATTAGGGTAAGCAAAACGGTGTAAGTACTTAGTACTTAATTAGGACAAACATGACCATTTAAATCTTTATTTATTCAATAAATATATTATGGATGACTAACTTTATAATATACATGGAAGAAAACGGTAGAATAGAAGGAAAGAGGGGATTATGGAAAAGAATTAAATGAATTCACCATTAATTATCATTTACTACATATGTTTATTGCCCTTATAATTCATTCATAGGTAACTACTCATGCTATGCCTCTTCACATTTTTTATTTATTTACTACAATTCTTTATTCTTTATTGTCTTTATTATATGGGCTTTTAAATATAATTAATGATAAAAATGTCAAAAAAAGAAGATAAAAGATAAATGCATTTGGAAGCTATAGAGGGATGCCACATAGGATTGGCTATGCCCAACTTTATATTATATATAAATAGATATGGATTACCTTTCAATGCGGGATTACAACTTCGGGGTTACTAATCCAGCATAAAACATCAAAATGACCAAGATGCCTTCTCCTAGGCTCTTCTCCCAAAATCCTTTAAAAAAATATTGAGAAGAAAAGTTTATTCCTATTTATCTAGCATAATTTCAAACATGGGCTTTATATTATACCCCATATATTTAGTGCGGTTAACCAAACATATATCAACAAAAATGTATTTACTAAATAATCTCGTCATTATCGTCTCTTGTAACTTATTCACTAACTAACCTCTTAGTGTACTCGAATAATTTAGAGTAAATTCCCTAAAAGGTCACTCATGTATTGAGAATTGCCTACAAATATCATTTTTGTTTCTTTTAGGACTATAATATCACCCAACTATTACTATTTTCCTCAAAATATACTAAACACACAAAGCCCTCCTTCTCTCTTAGTTGGCATGCTATGTCACATAAAATTCTATTTTTTTAAAAATAACTTTATTTAACTCCTCTCAACTGCATTTAACTCAACCTAACCCAAACCCTAAACCAACTCAACCTAACCCAAACCCTAAACCAATCAACTCACGTCTTATACCCATTTAACCCGGTTAGAAAACATTAAAGAAGCGTAACTTTTATACTTGATTTTGAATATTTTGCATTTTGCACCCTTAACGTGTACTTCCTTTTATGATTTGCACCCTATCCTTCTTTTTTTTTTTTTTAAATGATATGCACCATAATCTCTGTATTTTCTTACAAAATCATAAAAGACTTAATTTGATTTATTATTTACAAGGGTAAAGATTTTATCCATTTTTCACTACTGACACTACTAATAGTTCGGGAAGTGATTAGCTGGGGAGCAAATTAAACAGTTTGCAAATATAATGTAAAGACAAAATTGGTACAAAAGTTGTTCACTAGTTATTTTTTATTTATTTTCTCTTTCAAAATAATCAGTATTACTATTAAAGTTTCGAATTTTTAGATGAAACTGATATTTACCGTGTAATTTCCTCGCTACCAATAACATTTCTTTTAAGTTACAATGACTGGCAAGTGATTATGTATGAATTTTATCAGACAAAGTAGACATTTAATTTGGTCCATGCACCAAATGAGGTAAAAACTTATCTCCACTATTAAAACAATGAATGTAAATCAACATCTTTCTTATTTTGTTACAAAATCATATGAGCCTTATTTTGTTTTATTATTTACAAGGTAACCTTGTAAATAATAAAACAAAATAAGTCTTTTATGATTTTGTAAGAAAATACTAAGATTAGAGTGCATATCGTGGAAAAAATAGGATAAGGTGCAAATCATAAAAGGGAATAAATGTTAAGGGTGCAAAATGTAAAAATTCAAAATCGTGTATAAAAGTTACGCTTCTTTGATATTTTCTAACCGCGTTAAATGAGTATAAGACATGAATTGGTTGGTTTATAGGTTTGTCTTGGGTTGAGTTGACTTAAATAAATTTATTCTTAAAAAATAAAATTTTATGTGACATGGCATGCCAACTAAGAGAGGAGAGTTTTGTGTGTTTAGTATATTCTGAGGAAAATAGTGATAGTTGGGTGATATTCTAATCCTAAAAGAAACAAAAGTGATATTTGGAGGCAATTCTTAATACAAGGGTGATTTTATAGGGAATTTACTCAATAATTTACTCTATATATAAAAATTAAACCCTTTGGGAAATGAGTTACTTCTCCTAGCTCTGGGTGGTCCTTGTCGAGAGTCTTAGCTGTGAATTTTAACGCAATTTGTAAACTATCCCTATTCTAAGAAGGCATGAATCATGATGAACCGATAGTCATTAAAACAAGGCAGAAAGAATGGTAGTTGAACTAGAGGAACAGTCTAAATCAGCATTAATGAAACGCCAACTGAACAGAATATCTTCTTTTTGTTAATTTTTAAGATCTAACATTTGTAATGGACTATAATACCAAATCTCCCGCTAATATGCAAGAGCAATTAGGATTCTCAAAAAGGATTAACAAAAAGTCTAAAACTAATCCTCCATACATTACGGTATTTGACTGGACACGAGATTTCTTAAATAATTTTTTTTTTTTGACACATATCAAATGTTCCGTTAGAACTTAGAACTTGTAGTCTTAGCCATACCGTGATTTTTCTATGGTCATAAGATTAAAATCATTAAGGATAAAATAAAAGGCTTAAAATTAAAAATCTTTCAAATACAACAATATATCATTCTTTTTATAACAAATTAAAGAAAATGTCCCCTAAAATGAAATTGGGTACCACATTTTGAGGTCATATTAAAAGCAAGAGGAAAAGGTTGGGTCCCTTTAACTTATCTCATGAATCTAGTTCTTTTGTTTGAGCACCAGTAGGATCAAATGAAGAAAATAACGTACAGTGAATAAGGAAAAGAGGATCACAACATTTTCAGGCAATATTAACAGCTATAGAGTGTGACATAGATGAGTCCGGAAGCAAAATGCCCCAAAAAAAATCATTTTGAATCAAAATATCCCAACAAAAAAAAAGTTACAAAACTACCTTTAGCGCAAGAAAAATCGCGCTAAAAGCCATTTACGGAGACGGAGCCGTTAATCGCTAGAAAGCAAGATTTTGTCGTGCTTATAGAAGCGCTTAAAAAAAAAAAAAAAAATTCTATAACGCAGTAAAATACTGCGTTATAGAAACAGTACCAAAAAAAAAAAAATTGGCCAACTTTATTTTTTGCAACACTTAGTGTTTTTTTCCATACTTTGACCAATGATTAGTCGTGTGTCAAGACTCCGAAACGTCAATATTTTATATAGAACCTGATATTTTTTTTCTGCGTACAATAATGTAGGCTTAATACATCAAGGATACGTAGACGTTCGGATCGTCATTTTAGGGGTTGAAAAGGTGCCCGAAGTAAGTTTTGTTTGAAAACTTTATGTGTTCTATATACATAGACGTCCATTTTTGTTTGAAGACTTGTTGTCATTAGCTTAAAGTTTTTTATTTTTAGGGTTTAGATTTAAGTGTGTTATTTTTTAAAGCATAACTTTATTTCGAATATACGCAGTTTTTTGCGCTCGGACGTCCGATTTACGCGATTTTTTTTTTTTTGCAATATATTTGAAATAAAGTTACGCATTAAAAAATAAACACTTAAGGAACACTTAGTGTTTTTTTCCATAAAAAGATCGCAACATCTTATTTTAATAAATCTTTTCTTTGCAACACTTAGTGTTTTTTTTATACGTAAATGATTAGTCGTGTGCGTGTGCCAAGACTCCGAAACGTCAATATTTTATATAGAACCTGATATTTTTTTCTGCGTACTATAATGTAGGCTCAATACATCAAGGATACGTAAACGTTCGGATCATCATTTTAGGGGTTGAAAAGGTATCCGAAGTAAGTTTTGTTTGAAAAAACTTAGTGTTTAAGTGTTTTATTTTTTAAGGTTTTGATTTAAGCGTGTTATTTTTTAATCAAGACATAACTTTATCTTGAATATAAATATAATTCTAAAAAATATAGGGAGAAAAACTAGTTGTAAAGTGGTCAAACTTTAGATGGTCATAACTTTGCGCTCTGACGTCCGATTTACGCGATTTTTTTTTGATTTTGGGTATTTTTTCGAGATCCATGCGGACAAACCGCCATTTTAAAAAAAACACCTTTTATCCCATTCATTTTAATTTTCTCCCAAATTGCCGTGTAATTTTCAGTTTTATTTACTTATAATATGATGATACGCAATAGATTTCAACGTAAAAATCTCGGGGTAATGTAGCTGTGAATGTCAATTTCACTTCTGTGGTTTCAATTTTTGAAAATAAAGCTGACTAATTTTCTCGACATATAAAGTTGACTAAAATAACCTTACAGTCAAACACTAAGTTTTTTCAAACAAAACTTATTTCGGGTACCTTTTCAACCCCTAAAACGACGATCCGAACGTTTACGTATCCTTGATGTATTGAGCCTACATTATAGTACGCAGAAAAAAATATCAGGTTCTATATAAAATATTTACGTTTCGGAGTCTTGGCACACGACTAATCGTTGGTCAAAGTATGGAAAAAACACTAAGTGTTGCAAAGAAAAGATTTATTAAAATAAGATGTTGCGATCTTTTTATGGAAAAAAACACTAAGTGTTCCTTAAGTGTTTATTTTTTAATGCGTAACTTTATTTCGAATATGTTGCAAAAAAAAAAAAAAAATCGCGTAAATCGGACGTCCGAACGCAAAAAACCGCGTATATTCGAAATAAAGTTACGCTTTAAAAAATAACACACTTAAATCTAAACCCTAAAAATAAAAAACTTTAAGCTAATGACAACAAGTCTTCAAATAAAAATAGACGTCTATATATATAGAACACATAAAGTTTTCAAACTAAACTTACTTCGGATACCTTTTCAACCCCTAAAATGACGATCCGAACGTCTACGTATCCTTGATGTATTGAGCCTACATTATTGTACGCAGAAACAAATATCAGGTTCTATATAAAATATTGACGTTTCGGAATCTTGACACACGACTAATCATTGGTCAAAGTATGGAAAAAAACACTAAGTGTTGCAAAAAATAAAGTTGGCCAATTTTTTTTTTTTTTTTTGGTACTGTTTCTATAACGCAGTATTTTACTGCGTTATAGATTTTTTTTTTTTTTGTTTTAACTGCTTCTATAGCCCAGCAAAATACTGCGCTAAAGCAGTTAACGGCTCTGTCTCCGTGAATTGCTTTAGCGCAGTATTTTATTAAAGGTAGTTTTGTAACTTTTTTTTTATTGGGATATTTTGGTTCAAAATGATTTTTTTTTGGGCATTTTGGTTCCAGACTCAGACATATATAATATGGCCTGCAAGAGGAAACAAGACAGTGACTTATTATCTCCTTCATTCTGTCCTTTAGTTTTTAGACTAAATCTCTTTTTCAAGCATATAACAGTACAAACCACAAACTTAGGACCACATGCCTAAATTTTTGGTTGCTGCAAGTGGAAGGTAAATAACCATGCTCAAAGTTTAATGTAATCTTCCCAATTGAAAATTATGCCAAACTCAAATCAAAATGAACAATCTATTGGCCCTTTTGTAGTTGTTATTAGTCGACGACAATAAGAATTCTTATAGGCGACTGCAACTTGCCTGAAATTGATGCGCATTTTGTTATTTTGAACTGAGTACCTGTCCTACAGAAGCATAGTTTACAAAAAAAATTTCATAACCATGGTGTTCGGACCAGCTTGCTCACCTCAACTAGTTCTATAGGGTGCCCGCTACCGGGTACATCTGTCCACCCATGCTTGAATAGATGGAAAGAAATCACCTAGTGTTTTGCCTCTGCTGGGATTTGAACACAAGACCACACCCTTGAGCGCACGTAATTTACAAACTTCTAAAGCCTTTGCAACCATTGGTTTTGCAGTCACAAGAGTGTAGTCCAAAACTGCTCAGATTTGTGATCAAGTATTCATTTCTAAATCTAAAAGCTGAGAAATGGTCCCAAATTTATAGTTATCTATACTAATATGTACAATGAACTGCACGCTGTTACACCAACGCATGTTTGAAAAAACAAAAACCATAGACAGGAAAAGTCAAGTCACTCCACACAAAGTGAACAAAACCAATCAATGAAACTTTGGATCATCTAGATTTGCCAAATTTTGTTAATAACAGAACAGAAATTGCAGGAAGAATTTGGACTCCTCAAGAACCAAAAATTCCTGCAGAACAACATGTCGAAAAGCTGCCTATACGCGAAGACAAATTTCACTACTAATTTAAAAATTCTACCATGTCTTATTCTTTTCCTTAGGCTTTGCAGATTACCACAAAACAAGGAAGAAGTGCCTTTGGATTAAGCAAGTACAGCTCCTCTATGTTTGAGTACACGCCAACCTTACCAGCCAAAGAATCAAACCCCGTTTGGCCAGCCATTTCTTGAATATTCTCCAATGGCCTATGCACTCGACCTGCAACTACTCTGCAGACGATCAACGCTTTTCTTAAGGACGGGTCGTCTTCAGTCATCTCAATACATTCATAAGCTCTTCCACTTGTGGATGTCGTGAAGACACCGATCCCGCCTTTGAGTTCCTTCTTCGTGGAGAAACCATTTCTGATAATTCGACAAACACAGCATTTATCGGATATACAGAGGCTGCAGGATCCGTTCATGCCAAGTCCGCATGCTATAGTAGTTCCGTAGAACCTTAAAAGTTCATTGCCATCAGCTATACATCGGGGATGTTTCTTAGGGAGCTTACTTGCTTTCATCTTCACCATCTCCCTATATTCTTCAAACCGAGCCAGAGTTTTTTGTGTGTTGTGAACTTTCAAGACCCTTTCAATCCGGCCAACGCTGTTCTCGGATTTTAACCAGCTCGAGCGACAGATTATTTCTACTATCTTCCTTGAAGAATCGCCCTCTAAAAGTTCACTCACTGTCCATTTGACAAAAAGCACAGGCTAAGAACCACTTTAAAACCCGTAAACCAACAAGTACAGACAATTAATATAGTGCTCCCTCCGGTCCATAACAAGTGACCTTTTGGCCTTTGGAACGCACTTTAAGAAAATACTAACTCCTAGAAAAAGATAGGTGTTTTGACTAAATTATCCTTAATTGGAGTAACTTTAAAGACTTCAGGGATATGTAAATAAGGGCAAATTTGAAAAAATAAAATTAATTCCTTCTTGATTATGTAAAAGGACACTTATTTTGGACCAAAACAAAAAGGTCAAAAGGTCACTTATTATGGATCCCAGGGAGTTACCCCTAAATCCCAAGAAAGTTGGGGCCAATGTTAGACATGCTTAGGCGAGCACGTCCAAATGTATTACTACAATGTATTTTGAGGATTCATCATAAATTTACAGAGAGAGTGATAGGAATTAGGAAGCAAAATTCTATTTTGATCCAGCTCTGATATCATCTCAATTGACTGAAAAAGGACAACCTTTCTAACACTAAAGACATAGACAAGAAGTTCCAATACCTAGGAATTGGGCTTTGAAGCTGCAAATGTACAATCTTGTGATGTAAGCTACACACACACAGAGAAAAGGAAAAAGGGTGGAAAGAAAGAACAGAAAGCAAAGCAAAGTACTTTTATTTCAGACAAAGAGAATGAAAAAGGAAATACTCTAAGATATAGTGTAAGCAAGAGAACGAATGATGAAAAAAGCAAAAAGCAAGATTTTTTACCAGCATGCTTAGAAAGATGATGTGCTTCAAGATCTTCCCATTTCCCAAATTGCTCTCCACACTTATGACATGTGACCCCAGAAGAAGTTCCATTAGTATCATTGTCAAGTGAATGCCTAGTTTTAGCAGGAAAACTATGGCCTCCCCAAAAACCAGCAGAGCCACCAACTGATGCACTCCTCCTTGTAGGAGTTGTTGCCACTGTGTTCCTAGAATTGAAATAATGCATTGTAGGGTGCCCTCCTGGACCTGGGGTACCAGGCCTTAAAGTACCCACAAAAGTTGAGCCACCATTAGTACTTTCTTGAAGGCCATTTAAACTACTAGTGATTTTCAACTCACATCTTGAATTACTCAAGATTACTTCATGTGTTATTGGGTTAAGAAACTCACTGCTACCAATAGATCTTGGACTACAACTTGGGGGTTTTTCTAAGTGTCTTTTGCTACCATGGATAACATCTTTGAGATTTGCTATGGACCTTGAACAACCAGACCTTGCTCCTCCTTTTTTACTAGTCAAAATTGTGCTCAACTGTTTTCTTGTTTTTGGGTCATGAACATCTGATGGCTCTGATTTACAATGCAAGGATCTCTTCAAAGAAAACCAAACTGCTGGCATATTCTTCTTCTCCCCCATTCACAAGAATATACTCAAAAATACAACTTCCTCTACTTATAGTCAGATAACTTTCTAAAAGAACTGAACTTTTCACAAAGCCATTACTTTTTTCTCTCCCATTGACAAGAATTTCAAGCTTCAAAGCTTCAATATACTAAAGATTTTACTTTTCCTGTATTTATAGTCAAATAACTTTCTAAAAGAACTGAACTTTTCACAAAAACATTACCTTTTTCTACCTCCATAAACCCAAAAAGGTATTAAAGAAGGTTTTCCATTCTTGGCTGACATTATCCTTAGGAATATGCCTTTTTTAGCTATCAGAAAACAAAAGTGAATACCCAATATCCTCAAGAAGACAAACCACAAAAGAATCCTTCAAAGTACCAAGAAAAATCAAAACTTTTTCAAAAACTAAAGTCACCCCAGAAAATCAAACTAGAAACCCAAAAAAGGTAGTCAAGAAGATTTTCTATTCGTGGCTAACACTATCCCTTATAAAAATGCCTCTTTTTAGCTATCAGAAAACAAAAGTTAATACCCAATACCCTTACAATAAGACAACCCACAAAGGATTCTTCAAAATCCCAGTAAAAATTAGAACTTTTCAAAAATTAAAGACACTCAAGAAAAGAAGTTAGTGAAGAGAGATTTTCTATTCTTGGCTGACATTATCCCTTAAAAATGCCTCTTTTTAGCTATCAGAAAACAAAAATGAATACCCAATACCCTCAAAGGATTCTTCAAAATGACAAGAAAGATTATAACTTTTCAAGAATTAAAGTCACCCTAGAAAGAAAATGAGTGAGAACCAAAAAAGCTTAGAGGCAAAAGAGAAGGAAAAGGATATTGTCAATTGAATGAAAAACAAGAATCTATTGGGTTATTATTAAAGGAACAAGACAAGAACCTTAAGAAGCTTTAAAATTTTGGTTTTGGTGTATTAATGAGTGACAGTAACATAAGCAAATGTGCACACAGTATAAAGATTCAGAAAGACAGGCTAAAAATTGAAATTCATTCTGACACTTGAAAAGTCACACTCTCACTCACCTCACATCACCTCATATTTTTGAATTGAATGAGAATCACATTTGAATTGAATGATACTAGTATATCACAAGCTGAATAAAATAATGTATTTTGATAACAAGATGGGTAATTAATAATATCACAAATCTCAATGATTTTGCTTGCCTATTTTAATGTAACAAAACATGAAATTTCATCTTAATGGTAAGCTCTCCTGTTATGTCCAATGTTGCAGGTTAAATGTAAAAGTAGACCAACATAATATTACAAAGCCCCACATGAGGATGCCCTTTGAAGTTTTTACACAGTTTTTATCTTTTACCAAGATGTACTGAAGGAGTCGGTTGGTTAAGTTATTCATATATTTAAATTAGCTACGTTAATATCTTGTTTGGAAGTTTTTTAGTTGTTTTATATAAAACTCAGTATCATTAAATGAGATTTTTTATTATCATTTTACAATTCAGCATAACTAAAATATGTACTTATAATTTATGAGTTAATTATACTCTCTCCTATTTAAAATAAGTTTCCATTTAGTCTTTTTATTTTGATTCAAAATAAGTGTCTTATTTTATTTTTTTACGAGCAACAAGATGATATTTCATCAAAACACTTGTTCAAAATAAGTGTCCACTTAAATAATCATGAAGAACTTAATTTATTTATTTTTTCAAATTTTCCCTTATTTAAATAAGTGAGTTTTTGTGAAATCAAGAAACGCTATTAAAGGTAGTCTTATCAAAATATCTATTTTTTTCTAGAAGTTAGTATTTTTTTAAGAGGTGAGCAAAAGGCTAAGTGAATACTTATTTTGATCCGGAAGGCGTATATTATTTTATGCAGCTTAAAAATGAAATAACAAATACATATATATAACTAAACTCGCAACTAAACAAACCATTAACTCTTAGTTTTAAAATTTTATAATATTTTCTTCACAATATGTGTGTGTGTGTATTTGGCTCACTAGCTAGCTTAGGCTTTGTTTTTTATGTATACGAGAAAACAGAATATAGACATGATGTATAAACAAACCCATCATGAAAGATCGGTATCGGTGGCTATGGACGTACCCACTTTGATGTGCTTGTTGTATCGTTTACGTTTTTATGATATGTAGTGGTATTAAGTTTAAATGTCCGAATCAATAATTGGTGACGATATGAAATTTTGCTTGTCTGAACTTGCTCATATTGTCAGATTCAAGCGCATACGAAGAGAACTATTATAGCAGGCACAGTAAACGCAATATATGATGAAGTCTTATAATGCAAATATGCTATTATATCTATTGTATGAACCGATCTAGATTTCTTGTGTTTGCTACGGATATGGGGTTAATTTTTTATTTTTATTTTTATTTTTTTAAAAGAATAACTATTTATGCTAAATTTAGTTCACAGAAATAATTGATACCTTAATACTTATGCCTCTTGATTTAATAAGAAAATTGATTTAGCCTAGGCGTAAATTCACACTCTTGTTTTCTAATCCCTCCGTCTCATATTAGTTGTCCACATTACCAAATATATGTCTCAAAATACTTGTCAATTTTGTAAAATCAAGATAGAATTAATTTAATTTTTCCTACTTAGTCATTAACATTAATTAGTTTATATAATTACAAATATTGAGTAGAGTGTAATTTATCAGAGAGAGATAAGATTAATATAGCAAAATCCACTTATATTTATAATTACTTAAGGGACGCGTAAAAGAAAAAATGGATTAGTAATATATGGACGGAATACTTGCCTTTTTCCTCTTTTCTGCCCTATTATTGTACATTCCTAAGCACAACTCTGGGGAGATTAATGTCAGTATACTATAGAATGATGTACCTTTTCTCTTTGAGCCCGAAACCTTTTTAACCAAAAAAAAAAAAACTTTTGAAACCAAACTAAAAAAAAAAAAAAATCCAAACTAGGCTTCACGCACAGAATCTATGCGTGAAAGGACCAAACTGTAACTTTTTGAGTTTGGTCCTTTCACGCACAGAAGGGTAGTTTTTTTTTTTTTTTTTTTTTTTTTGAGCTATCAAAATCACGTTTTTTTCATACTTTGGGCAAAGATTAGTCATGTTTCAAAACCCCAAAAAATCAATATTTTATATAGAACTTAATATATTTTTTTGCATACAATAACGTCGGCTCATTACATCAAGTATACCTAAATGTTTGGATCGTCGTTTTAGGGGTTGTAAAGTGCCCCGAAGTAAGTTTTGTTTGTTTGGAAACATGTCATCTTTTTTTTTTTTTTTGGAAATCAAACTCAAAATTAAGCTTTTTTCTGTACTTTGACCGAAGATTAGTCACGTTTCAAAACACCGGAATATAAATATTTTATATAGAACTTCATATTT
The DNA here is from genome assembly GCF_029784015.1 of Lycium ferocissimum. Taxonomy (NCBI): domain Eukaryota; kingdom Viridiplantae; phylum Streptophyta; class Magnoliopsida; order Solanales; family Solanaceae; genus Lycium; species Lycium ferocissimum. The sequence continues at coordinate 35,175,622 of NC_081352.1, read as the reverse complement.
TTTTAAGCGTAAAATAATGTCGGCTCATTACATCAAGTATACATATATGTTTGGATCATCGTTTTAGGGGTTGTAAAGTGCCTCGAAGTAAGTTTGGAAACTTGTTATTTTTAAGTTTTTTTTCGTACTTTGACCGAAGATTAGTCACGTTTCAAAACGTCGGAATATAAATATTTTATATAGAGCTTAATATTTTTTTTTAGCGTACAATAATATCGAGTCATTACATCAAGTATACATATGCCTCTCACTCACGTAAATAAAAAATAAGGACGGGAGCATAACTAGAAAACTAGTTATAAATTGTCGAAACTTTAAATGGTCATAACTTTGCGCTCGGATGTCCGATTTACGTGATTTTTTTTTTATCTGGGGTATTTTTTCGAGATCTACGCGGACAAACTGCCACAAGGTGGTTTGGCCGAGCCGATTTTCTAAAAAACGCTCGTTATCCCATTCAATTTGAATTTTGCCCCAAATTTTTGCAAAAATTTCATTCTTCTTTAGTAAAAATCTAATGATAAAAAATCTATTTTGAGATGCTAATCCCGTGGTAATGATGTTTTGAATGTCAATTTCGAGGTTCGAAATTCAATTTATGAAAACGAGTTAGATAGCATTAGTGAACATTATAAAAAATAAAAAATGTCTACTTTCTTGCTTTCACCAATTTGGCTTGGTGGTTTAGCCTCTCTTTTTTACTTACTTCTTTTTTATGCCAACAACATGAGATCAAACCTCGGTGGGAGCATTGAATGAGATATATTATACCTTGATTGAACCTCTTGTATTGGATGAATTATTTTTTAATATAATATTTTTATTTCAAAACACTTAAATCAAAACCCTATAAAATATGACACTTAGATCTAAAGATGACAAGTTTCCAACCAAACAAAACTTAATTCGGGACACTCTATAACCCCTAAAATGACGATCCAAACGTTTAGGTATACTTGATGTAATGAGCCGACGTTATTATAAACAAAAAATATATATTAAGTTGTATATAAAATATTGATATTTCGGGGTTTTAAAACATGACTAATCTTTGCCCAAAGTATAAAAAAAACGTGATTTTGATAGCTTAAAAAAAGGGAAAAAAAAAAGTACCCTCCCTCTTTCACGCACAGAATCTGTGCGTGAAAAGATCAAACTCAAAAAGTTACAGTTTGGTCCTTTCACGTACAGATTCTGCGCGTGAAGCCTAGTTGAATTTTTTTTTTTTAAAGAGTTAGATTAGTTCCAAAAGTTATTTTTTGAGTTAAAAAAAGTTTCGGGTCCTTTCTCTTTAGGCGATACATATAAATTTCCTTTGGTTATTGCTTCTCCACCAGCCATTAAATTGCGGGATGTGGGAAAGCAATAATTAGCTTCGAATTCCAAAGACAAATGTAGAAAAAGCTTGAAATTAAAAGAAGAGCTTCTCATTACATTTAAACCCCATTTTCTATGCAAACTTTTCATCTAGGTCCCTTGTTTGCAATAAAAAGAAAGTAGTGACAGCTCAATCATAATGATCCTAAATACATACGCTTTCACATTTAACACGCAAGTATCTGATTGAATACTAAGTTTTAAATTTATTTTAAAAAAATGTTTAAAAGTATTCCAATTCTTGCTTGTACTAGTACTAATTTAGTCAATATTATAGAGTAATGATCGATTGACTAGTTACTTTTCATGATACAATAGTGAATTAGTAATTGCGTCTCAATCCGAGAGTAACGACTGATAAATTGAGGAAATTAGTTTCCAACGTCATTGATAATTTGATAATTATCATTCTATGAGTGATCTATTGATAGTCTTAACTTTTGGGGTGATGATTAATTTGGAAACACCAAGTTATTTACCAACATTGGTAGCACGTTTAACACTAGTGTAATTTGAATTTTTTTGGCTTTGAAGGACTTCGGGTGATTTTGTGAAAAGACATACTTTTTGGTTTTTTAAAAATAATTTCTGCCCAGAGTTAAGATTAAAACTTTCAATGGTAATTGGTATTAAAGATAGTATAATAATACTTTTGTTGGCGTTGGCAAGAAATATTTTAATTGTGTTTTTTTTCTTTTTTTTTTTCTTATAGAATTATTAAATTCCTGAATGATAATGACATTATCAGCTACTCTTCATCTTGAGATGAAATTAAATTGCTGCCATATTTGATGTCAAGAAAAATCAAAAGAAAGAAAAAATGTACACGTAATATTCTATGTTTATGGAAAAGGTATTGGGTGAAAGATTTTGAATTTTCATGTCATCCGAAAAAATAGGAGGCGTACACTGTATAAGGCTGGTATATTCATCAAAATTTCCTGCGTGAGCCCGTTTTCTATTTGAGATATTGATGCGCAGTCCAATATAGAAGATTTTAGTGCTGGGCTTGAAAATATAAGAACAATAGTAACAGTTGTGTGGGTTGGCCAGTATTTAAAGTTTAGTCATCTTTTGGAATGAAATTGAAAAATAACAGCATGTACAAGTGTGGACTACCCATCATCTTTCTAAGCACATCATCTTGTTTACCGCGTTACAAAGTAAGTAAATTTTAGGCCAAACCCATCGTCGCCCTCGTACGTCCACTTCTTTCACTTCGAATCAAGTGCCTTTGTTCCATTTATACTTGCGTGGATAACCCATGTTCCATTTAGGCACTTTTTGCACAATTTCGAATTAGCTAAAGCGCGTGTTGCAAAAGCGCCTCTTACGTGGAAAAATAAACGAATTCGTATGGGACACGTTGAAATTTTTTTTTTTTACAAAAAAAAAAAAAAAAAAACTCTTTATTTATTTTTCTTGAGAATTTCTATCCCCACCCCCCACCCCCCATGTTCCCGAGTCTACTTCACTAGATCTCCCCACCCCCTCTTCTTCTCTCTCCCCGCGTCTTCTTCACCGCATCCCCACCATTGCAATTTTTTTTTTTTTCACTTCTTCTTGTTTATCTGTCCTTCTCAACACTTCCTCCATCGCCCATCCACCACCACATTGCCACCACAGCACCACCACCAATATCCAACCTTCTACTCCTATCATTTTTTAACGCAACAAGTTAAATCAATAAACAAATTATGTATCAGCAAAAAAAAAAAAAAAGTAAAAAAAGGATATGGGTTTTTCAAAACTTAAACTCCATCTCAACCTCCTCTTTTCAAGAACTCAAATTTAAGTTAAAGCAACTATGGTGAACAAAAAAGAGCTTTAGTAGTAATTCAAAAAGTCATAACAAGGTTGAGTCACTACAACAAAAATATATATACTACAAAATACATTGTAGCTAAATATGAAAAATTTCCGTGGCTAAACACTTTAGGTACAATATTTCTTTCCGTAGCATCCGTAGCAATATGTAGCGTAGCTAAAAGTTAGCTACGACTTTA